>NC_083440.1:2359901-2422401 GCF_020745735.1 Hemiscyllium ocellatum | reverse complement strand
CTCTCACCCTAAACCTCTGCCCCTCTCGTTCTGGACTCCCCCCACCCCATTTTGTTAACGTTCGCTTGAGAATGCAACGTTTAAGAAAGTTTTGGCGCTTTACACGTGAAAGAACTGAAACCAATGTCTTCATTCGAAAAGTCGAGAGGCTTAACGGACAATCCCGGTCTTTCTCGATGTATCATTTCAGTCACGTCGCACTTGGGCGATAAATTCTGTGTCTTATGATCTTATCCTCGGCATCCCCTTGTTGAAGGGGTCACGGTCTGAGAGCCAGCGCTCCTGAATAAACCTGTCGGGCTCTGACCTGGCGGTGGAGGGATTTTTAACGTTGCCCAGCCCCAGTCCAACACCGGTGTCTCCAAATCACAAGATACAAGGAGCAGGAGTTGCCCTGATCCCCTTAAGCTCATGGCTAGTACGCCCAGCTCCATTTACCCTCCCCACTGCCCTCACCGTACTCCCCTTCATTCCTTCCCTGTTCAAAAAATAAGCATACACCTTCGCTTTGGCAATGTCTCCTGACGCCACGTCCCTGGGCAAGGGGATTCCGCAGATTAACAAGTCGGGATGTCGACTTAATTCAGCCCTGAATCTGCTCCCCACCTCCCTCTCATCATGAGGCTACGCACTCTCGTCCGAACATCCATCAGGAGATTCCCGGATACACAAAGCTGAGTCCAGACTGGTTCTCCAGGGAACCGAATACCCCGGGAACGCTGGGACGACAGGAGCAAGTTTCTGGAGAAACAGGGAGGGTTATGGAAGGAGGGAGTCGACTTTTGTCGAGTCCAGCGCTCACACAGCGAGGAGTAAATCTAAAGGGTTTCTAATCTTACCTCTGTCAATCCAGGCCAAGAGCAACGTCCAGACCACCAGGGAGCAGCCCATTCCAAACCCGTTAGCATTCACACTGGCAGACGGGAGAGAGGGATGTGAGAGACACAGAGAGAGAGAGAGAGGGAGATAGATGGAAAGAAACGCAGAGACAGATGGAGAGAGAGACAGAGGAGGGGAAGAGGAGAGGGCGGGACGATAGAGTGAGAGAGAGAGAGAGAGGGAGATTGAAAGAAACACAGACAGAAAGAGAGAGATGGGGAAGAGGAGAGGGCAGGACGATAGAGTGAGAGAGAGAGAGATGGAAAGAAACGCAGAGAGAGATGGAGAGAGAGACAGAGGAGGGGAAGAGGAGAGGGCAGGACGATAGAGTGAGAGAGAGAGAGATGGAAAGAAACGCAGAGAGAGATGGAGAGAGAGACAGAGGAGGGGAAGAGGAGAGGGCAGGACGATAGAGTGAGAGAGAGAGAGATGGAAAGAAACGCAGAGAGAGATGGAGAGAGAGACAGAGGAGGGCAAGAGGAGAGGGCGGGACGATAGAGTGAGAGAGAGAGAGATGGAAAGAAACGCAGAGAGAGATGGAGAGAGAGACAGAGGACGGAAGAGGAGATGGCGGGATGATAGAGTGAGAGAGAGAGAGAGAGGGAGATTGAAAGAAACACAGACAGAAAGAGAGAGATGGGGAAGAGGAGAGGGCAGGACGATAGAGTGAGAGAGAGAGAGAGACAGAGAGATGGAAAGAAACGCAGAGACAGATGGAGAGAGAGAGAGAGAGAAGGGAGGGAGGAGAGGAGAGAGAGAGAGAAGGGAGGGAGGACAGACAGGGGGAAGAACGAGGGGGAGAGGAGATGGAGAGGAGAATGGGAAGGAGAGAGAGGGGAAAGGTCAGGAGAAGTGGGGTGGGGAAGGCACAGAGAGAGAGAGAAGGAAGGGGAGAGGCAAGGGGAGGAGGGCAGGAGAGGGTAAAGAGAGAGGAGATTGCGTGATAGAGAGAGAGAGAGAGACAGGGAGGGGACGCAGAAGAGATTGAGGTTCGGAGAAAGTAGAGGTTCCCTCAGGCAGCCTCTCGAACCCACAACAGCGTGGAGATGCGGGTTACGAAGTCAGAGAGAGAGAGAGAAGGAGAGAACAGAGAGAGAGAGAGAGAGAGAGAGAGAGAGGGAGACGGACGATAATTCTCCGCAGTAGGTTACGGTTTCTCACACACACACACGCAGACACACACATGCACAGACCCGGCTCAGGAAGTGGTGAGCGACAGATGCGGGGGCAGGAGGGGGAGAGGGACAAGGAGGAGGGGATGGGGACAGAGGAGACACACACCGAGGGGATCTCGGGGACGGTGAGGGAGGTATTCCGGGGAAGGAGACGACAGGAGAGGGGGAGGGAAGGATGGGAAAGGGAGACTGATCGAGATGGCAGGCTACAGGGAGACACAGCCACAGCTAGTCCCCCTCACTCAACCTGACCGCAACGTATCACACAGGGTCAGTGCTGAGGGAGTGGGCACTGTCAGAGGGTCAGTGCTGAGGGAGTGGGCACTGTCAGAGGGTCAGTGCTGAGGGAGTGGGCACTGTCAGAGGGTCAGTGCTGAGGGAGTGGGCACTGTCAGAGGGTCAGTGCTGAGGGAGTGGGCACTGTCTGAGGGTCAGTGCTGGGGGAGTGGGCACTGTCGGAGGGTCAGTGCTGAGGTAGTGGGCACTGTCAGAGGGTCAGTGCTGAGGGAGTGGGCACTGTCGGAGGGTCATTTATGAGTGAGTGCCCCACTGTCGGAGGGTCAGTGCTGAGGGAGTGGGCACTGTCAGAGGGTCAGTGCTGAGGGAGTGGGCACTGTCAGAGGGTCTGTGCTGTGGGAGTGGGCACTGTCGGAGGGTCAGTGCTGAGGGAGTGGGAACTGTCGGAGGGTCAGTGCTGAGGGAGTGGGCACTGTCAGAGGGTCAGTGCTGAGGGAGTGGGCACTGCCGGAGGGTCATTTATGAGTGAGTGCTCCACTGTCGGAGGGGCAGTGCTGAGGGAGTGGGCACTGTCAGAGGGTCAGTGCTGAGGGAGTGGGCACTGGCTGAGGGTCAGTGTGGAGGGAGTGGGCACTGTCGGAGGGTCAGTGTTGACGGAGTGGGCACTGTCGGAGGGTCAGTGCTGAGGGAGTGGGCACTGTCGGAGGGTGAGTGTTGAGGGGGTGGGCACTGTTCGAAGGTCAGTGCTGAGGGAGAGGGCACTGTCGGAGGGTCAGCGCTGAGGGAGTAGACACTGTCGGAGGGTCAGTGCTGAGGAAGAGGGCACTGCCGGAGGGTCAGTGCTGATGGAGTGGGCACTGGCAGAGGGTCAGTGCTGAGGGGGTGGGCACTGTCGGACGATCAGTGCTGAGGGAGTGAACACTGTACGAGGGTCAGTGCTGAGGGAGTCGACACTGTACGAGGGTCAGTGCTGAGGGAGTCGACACTGTCCGAGGGTCGTGCTGAGGGAGTGGGCATCATCCGAGAGTCAGTGCTGAGGGAGTGGACACTGTCGGAGGGTCAGTGCTGAGGGAGTGGGCACTGTTCGAAGGTCAGTGCGGAGGGAGTGGGCACTGTCGGAGGGTCAGTGCTGAGGGAGTGGGCATCATCCGAGAGTCAGTGCTGAGGGAGTGGACACTGTCGGAGGGTCAGTGCTGAGGGAGTGGGCACTGTCGGAGGGTCAGTGCTGAGGGAGTGGGCACTGCCGGAGGGTGAGTGCTGAGGGAGTGGGCACTGTCGGACGGTCAGTGCTGAGGGATGGGCACTGTCAGAGGGTCAGTGCTGAGGGAGAGGGCATTGTCGGAGGGTCAGTGCTGAGGGAGTGGGCACTGTCTGAGGGTCAGTGCTAAGGGAGTGGGCACTGCCGGGAGGTCAGTGCTGAGGGAGTGGGCACTGTCTGAGGGTCAGTGCTGGGGGTGTGGGCACTGTCGGAGGGTCAGTGCTGAGGGAGTGGGCACTGCCGGAGGGTCATTTATGAGTGAGTGCCCCACTGTCGGAGGGTCAGTGCTGAGGGAGTGGGCACTGTCAGAGGGTCAGTGCTGAGGGAGTGGGCACTGTCAGAGGGTCTGTGCTGTGGGAGTGGGCACTGTCGGAGGGTCAGTGCTGAGGGAGTGGGAACTGTCGGAGGGTCAGTGCTGAGGGAGTGGGCACTGTCAGAGGGTCAGTGCTGAGGGAGTGGGCACTGCCGGAGGGTCATTTATGAGTGAGTGCCCCACTGTCGGAGGGTCAGTGCTGAGGGAGTGGGCACTGTCAGAGGGTCAGTGCTGAGGGAGATGGCATTGTCGGAGGGTCAGTGCTGAGGGAGTGGGCACTGTCTGAGGGTCAGTGCTAAGGGAGTGGGCACTGCCGGGAGGTCAGTGCTGAGGGAGTGGGCACTGTCTGAGGGTCAGTGCTGGGGGAGTGGGCACTGTCGGAGGGTCAGTGCTGAGGTAGTGGGCACTGTCAGAGGGTCAGTGCTGAGGGAGTGGGCACTGTCGGAGGGTCATTTATGAGTGAGTGCCCCACTGTCGGAGGGTCAGTGCTGAGGGAGTGGGCACTGTCAGAGGGTCAGTGCTGAGGGAGTGGGCACTGTCAGAGGGTCTGTGCTGTGGGAGTGGGCACTGTCGGAGGGTCAGTGCTGAGGGAGTGGGCACTGTCGGAGGGTCAGTGCTGAGGGAGTGGGCACTGTCAGAGGGTCAGTGCTGAGGGAGTGGGCACTGCCAGAGGGTCATTTATGAGTGAGTGCCCCACTGTCGGAGGGTCAGTGCTGAGGGAGTGGGCACTGTCAGAGGGTCAGTGCTGAGGGAGTGGACACTGTCGGAGGGTCAGTGCTGAGGGAGTGGGCTCTGTCGGAGGGTCAGTGCTGAGGGAGTGGGCACTGTTCAAAGGTCAGTGCTGAGGGAGTGGGCACTGTCAGAGGGTCAGTGCGGAGAGAGTGGGCACTGTCGGAGGGTCAGTGCTGACGGAGTGGGCACTGCCGGAGGGTCAGTGCTGAGGGAGTGGGCACTGTTCAAAGGTCAGTGCTGAGGGAGTGGGCACTGTGGGAGGGTCAGTGCTGAGGGAGTGGGCACTGTCTGAGGGTCAGTGCTGAGGGAGTGGGCACTGTCTGAGGGTCAGTGCTGAGGGAGTGCCGCACTGTCGGAGGGTCAGTGCTAAGGGAGTGGGCACTACCGGAGGGTCAGTGCTGAGGGAGTGGGCACTGTCGGATGGTCAGTGCTGAGGGAGTTGGCACTGTCAGAGGGTCAGTGCTGAGGGAGTGGGCACTGCCGGAGGGTCATTTATGAGTGAGTGCCCGACTGTCGGAGGGTCAGTGCTGAGGGAGTGGGCACTGTCGGAGGGTCAGTGCTGAGGGAGTGGGCACTGTCGGAGGGTCAGTGCTGGGGGAGTGGACACTGTCAGACGGTCAGTGCGGAGAGAGTGGGCACTGTCGGAGGGTCAGTGCTGACGGAGTGGGCACTGCCGGAGGGTGAGTGCTGAGGGAGTGGGCACTGTCGGACGGGCAGTGCTGAGGGATGGGCACTGTCGGAGGGTCAGTGCTGAGGGAGAGGGCATTGTCGGAGGGTCAGTGCTGAGGGAGTGGGCACTGTCTGAGGGTCAGTGCTAAGTGAGTGGGCACTGCCGGGAGGTCAGTGCTGAGGGAGTGGGCACTGTCAGAGGGTCAGTGCTGAGGGAGTGGGCACTGTCGGAGGGTCAGTGCTGAGGTAGTGGGCACTGTCAGAGGGTCAGTGCTGAGGGAGTGGGCACTGTCGGAGGGTCAGTGCTGAAGTAGTGGGCACTGTCAGAGGGTCAGTGCTGAGGTAGTGGGCACTGTCAGAGGGTCAGTGCTGAGGGAGTGGGCACTGTCAGAGGGTCTGTGCTGTGGGAGTGGGCACTGTCGGAGGGTCAGTGCTGAGGTAGTGGGCACTGTCGGAGGGTCAGTGCTGACGGAGTGGGCACTGCCGGAGGGTCAGTGCTGAGGGAGTGGGCACTGTTCAAAGGTCAGTGCTGAGGGAGTGGGCACTGTGGGAGGGTCAGTGCTGAGGGAGTGGGCACTGTCTGAGGGTCAGTGCTGAGGTAGTGGGCACTGTCGGAGGGTCAGTGCTGACGGAGTGGGCACTGCCGGAGGGTCAGTGCTGAGGGAGTGGGCACTGTTCAAAGGTCAGTGCTGAGGGAGTGGGCACTGTGGGAGGGTCAGTGCTGAGGGAGTGGGCACTGTCTGAGGGTCAGTGCTGAGGGAGTGGGCACTGTCTGAGGGTCAGTGCTGAGGGAGTGGGCACTGTTCAAAGGTCAGTGCTGAGGGAGTGCCGCACTGTCGGAGGGTCAGTGCTAAGGGAGTGGGCACTACCGGAGGGTCAGTGCTGAGGGAGTGGGCACTGTCGGATGGTCAGTGCTGAGGGAGTTGGCACTGTCAGAGGGTCAGTGCTGAGGGAGTGGGCACTGCCGGAGGGTCATTTATGAGTGAGTGCCCGACTGTCGGAGGGTCAGTGCTGAGGGAGTGGGCACTGTCGGAGGGTCAGTGCTGAGGGAGTGGGCACTGTCGGAGGGTCAGTGCTGACGGAGTGGGCACTGCCGGAGGGTGAGTGCTGAGGGAGTGGGCACTGTCGGACGGTCAGTGCTGAGGGATGGGCACTGTCAGAGGGTCAGTGCTGAGGGAGAGGGCATTGTCGGAGGGTCAGTGCTGAGGGAGTGGGCACTGTCTGAGGGTCAGTGCTAAGGGAGTGGGCACTGCCGGGAGGTCAGTGCTGAGGGAGTGGGCACTGTCTGAGGGTCAGTGCTGGGGGAGTGGGCACTGTCGGAGGGTCAGTGCTGAGGGAGTGGGCACTGCCGGAGGGTCATTTATGAGTGAGTGCCCCACTGTCGGAGGGTCAGTGCTGAGGGAGTGGGCACTGTCAGAGGGTCAGTGCTGAGGGAGTGGGCACTGTCAGAGGGTCTGTGCTGTGGGAGTGGGCACTGTCGGAGGGTCAGTGCTGAGGGAGTGGGAACTGTCGGAGGGTCAGTGCTGAGGGAGTGGGCACTGTCAGAGGGTCAGTGCTGAGGGAGTGGGCACTGCCGGAGGGTCATTTATGAGTGAGTGCCCCACTGTCGGAGGGTCAGTGCTGAGGGAGTGGGCACTGTCAGAGGGTCAGTGCTGAGGGAGATGGCATTGTCGGAGGGTCAGTGCTGAGGGAGTGGGCACTGTCTGAGGGTCAGTGCTAAGGGAGTGGGCACTGCCGGGAGGTCAGTGCTGAGGGAGTGGGCACTGTCTGAGGGTCAGTGCTGGGGGAGTGGGCACTGTCGGAGGGTCAGTGCTGAGGGAGTGGGCACTGTCAGAGGGTCAGTGCTGAGGGAGTGGGCACTGTCGGAGGGTCATTTATGAGTGAGTGCCCCACTGTCGGAGGGTCAGTGCTGAGGGAGTGGGCACTGTCAGAGGGTCAGTGCTGAGGGAGTGGGCACTGTCAGAGGGTCTGTGCTGTGGGAGTGGGCACTGTCGGAGGGTCAGTGCTGAGGGAGTGGGCACTGTCGGAGGGTCAGTGCTGAGGGAGTGGGCACTGTCAGAGGGTCAGTGCTGAGGGAGTGGGCACTGCCGGAGGGTCATTTATGAGTGAGTGCCCCACTGTCGGAGGGTCAGTGCTGAGGGAGTGGGCACTGTCAGAGGGTCAGTGCTGAGGGAGATGGCATTGTCGGAGGGTCAGTGCTGAGGGAGTGGGCACTGTCTGAGGGTCAGTGCTAAGGGAGTGGGCACTGCCGGGAGGTCAGTGCTGAGGGAGTGGGCACTGTCTGAGGGTCAGTGCTGGGGGAGTGGGCACTGTCGGAGGGTCAGTGCTGAGGTAGTGGGCACTGTCAGAGGGTCAGTGCTGAGGGAGTGGGCACTGTCGGAGGGTCATTTATGAGTGAGTGCCCCACTGTCGGAGGGTCAGTGCTGAGGGAGTGGGCACTGTCAGAGGGTCAGTGCTGAGGGAGTGGGCACTGTCAGAGGGTCTGTGCTGTGGGAGTGGGCACTGTCGGAGGGTCAGTGCTGAGGGAGTGGGAACTGTCGGAGGGTCAGTGCTGAGGGAGTGGGCACTGTCAGAGGGTCAGTGCTGAGGGAGTGGGCACTGCCAGAGGGTCATTTATGAGTGAGTGCCCCACTGTCGGAGGGTCAGTGCTGAGGGAGTGGGCACTGTCAGAGGGTCAGTGCTGAGGGAGTGGGCACTGTCAGAGGGTCAGTGCTGAGGGAGTGGGCACTGTCAGAGGGTCTGTGCTGTGGGAGTGGGCACTGTCGGAGGGTCAGTGCTGAGGGAGTGGGCACTGTCAGAGGGTCAGTGCTGAGGGAGTGGGCACTGTCGGAGGGTCAGTGCTGAGGTAGTGGGCACTGTCAGAGGGTCAGTGCTGAGGGAGTGGGCACTGTCGGAGGGTCAGTGCTGAGGTAGTGGGCACTGTCAGAGGGTCAGTGCTGAGGTAGTGGGCACTGTCAGAGGGTCAGTGCTGAGGGAGTGGGCACTGTCAGAGGGTCTGTGCTGTGGGAGTGGGCACTGTCGGAGGGTCAGTGCTGAGGTAGTGGGCACTGTCAGAGGGTCAGTGCTGAGGGAGTGGGCACTGCCGGAGGGTCATTTATGAGTGAGTGCCCCACTGTCAGAGGGTCAGTGCTGAGGGAGTGGGCACTGTCAGAGGGTCAGTGCTGAGGGAGTGGGCACTGGGGGAGGGTCAGTGCTGAGGGAGTGGGCAGTGTCGAAGGGTCAGTGCTGAGGGAGTGGGCTCTGTCGGAGGGTCAGTGCTGAGGGAGTGGACACTGTCAGAGGGTCAGTGCGGAGAGAGTGGGCACTGTCGGAGGGTCAGTGCTGACGGAGTGGGCACTGCCGGAGGGTCAGTGCTGAGGGAGTGGGCACTGTTCAAAGGTCAGTGCTGAGGGAGTGCCGCACTGTCGGAGGGTCAGTGCTGAGGGAGTGGGCACTGTCGGATGGTCAGTGCTGAGGGAGTTGGCACTGTCAGAGGGTCAGTGCTGAGAGAGTGGGCACTGTCGGAGGGTCAGTGCTGAGGGAGTGGGCTCCGACGGAGGGTCAGTGCAGAGAGACTGGGCACTGTCGGAGGGTCAGTGCAGAGGGAGTGGGCACTGCCGGAGGGTCAGTGCTGAGGGAGTGGGCACTGTCGGACGGTCATTGCTGAGGGAGTGCCGCACTGTCGGAGGGTCAGTGCTGAGGGAGTGCCGCACTGTCGGAGGGTCAGTGCTGAGGGAGTGGGCACTGTCTGAGGGTCAGTGCTAAGGGAGTGGGCACTGCCGGGAGCTCAGTGCTGAGGGAGTGGGCACTGTCTGAGGGTCAGTGCTGGGGGAGTGGGCACTGTCGGAGGGTCAGTGCTGAGGTAGTGGGCACTGTCAGAGGGTCAGTGCTGAGGGAGTGGGCACTGTCGGAGGGTCATTTATGAGTGAGTGCCCCACTGTCGGAGGGTCAGTGCTGAGGGAGTGGGCACTGTCAGAGGGTCAGTGCTGAGGGAGTGGGCACTGTCAGAGGGTCTGTGCTGTGGGAGTGGGCACTGTCGGAGGGTCAGTGATGAGGGAGTGGGAACTGTCGGAGGGTCAGTGCTGAGGGAGTGGGCACTGTCAGAGGGTCAGTGCTGAGGGAGTGGGCACTGCCGGAGGGTCATTTATGAGTGAGTGCTCCACTGTCGGAGGGGCAGTGCTGAGGGAGTGGGCACTGTCAGAGGGTCAGTGCTGAGGGAGTGGGCACTGTCGGAGGGTCAGTGCTGAGGGAGTGGGCACTGCCGGAAGGTGAGTGCTGAGGGAGTGGGCACTGTCGGACGGTCAGTGCTGAGGGATGGGCACTGTCAGAGGGTCAGTGCTGAGGGAGAGGGCATTGTCGGAGGGTCAGTGCTGAGGGAGTGGGCACTGTCTGAGGGTCAGTGCTAAGGGAGTGGGCACTGCCGGGAGGTCAGTGCTGAGGGAGTGGGCACTGTCTGAGGGTCAGTGCTGAGGGAGTGGGCACTGTCTGAGGGTCAGTGCTGGGGGTGTGGGCACTGTCGGAGGGTCAGTGCTGAGGGAGTGGGCACTGTCGGAGGGTCATTTATGAGTGAGTGCCCCACTGTCGGAGGGTCAGTGCTGAGGGAGTGGGCACTGTCAGAGGGTCAGTGCTGAGGGAGTGGGCACTGTCAGAGGGTCTGTGCTGTGGGAGTGGGCACTGTCGGAGGGTCAGTGCTGAGGGAGTGGGAACTGTCGGAGGGTCAGTGCTGAGGGAGTGGGCACTGTCAGAGGGTCAGTGCTGAGGGAGTGGGCACTGCCGGAGGGTCATTTATGAGTGAGTGCCCCACTGTCGGAGGGTCAGTGCTGAGGGAGTGGGCACTGTCAGAGGGTCAGTGCTGAGGGAGATGGCATTGTCGGAGGGTCAGTGCTGAGGGAGTGGGCACTGTCTGAGGGTCAGTGCTAAGGGAGTGGGCACTGCCGGGAGGTCAGTGCTGAGGGAGTGGGCACTGTCTGAGGGTCAGTGCTGGGGGAGTGGGCACTGTCGGAGGGTCAGTGCTGAGGTAGTGGGCACTGTCAGAGGGTCAGTGCTGAGGGAGTGGGCACTGTCGGAGGGTCATTTATGAGTGAGTGCCCCACTGTCGGAGGGTCAGTGCTGAGGGAGTGGGCACTGTCAGAGGGTCAGTGCTGAGGGAGTGGGCACTGTCAGAGGGTCTGTGCTGTGGGAGTGGGCACTGTCGGAGGGTCAGTGCTGAGGGAGTGGGAACTGTCGGAGGGTCAGTGCTGAGGGAGTGGGCACTGTCAGAGGGTCAGTGCTGAGGGAGTGGGCACTGCCAGAGGGTCATTTATGAGTGAGTGCCCCACTGTCGGAGGGTCAGTGCTGAGGGAGTGGGCACTGTCAGAGGGTCAGTGCTGAGGGAGTGGGCACTGTCGGAGGGTCAGTGCTGAGGGAGTGGACACTGTCGGAGGGTCAGTGCTGAGGGAGTGGGCTCTGTCGGAGGTTCAGTGCTGAGGGAGTGGGCACTGTTCAAAGGTCAGTGCTGAGGGAGTGGGCACTGTCAGAGGGTCAGTGCGGAGAGAGTGGGCACTGTCGGAGGGTCAGTGCTGACGGAGTGGGCACTGCCGGAGGGTCAGTGCTGAGGGAGTGGGCACTGTTCAAAGGTCAGTGCTGAGGGAGTGGGCACTGTGGGAGGGTCAGTGCTGAGGGAGTGGGCACTGTCTGAGGGTCAGTGCTGAGGGAGTGGGCACTGTCTGAGGGTCAGTGCTGAGGGAGTGCCGCACTGTCGGAGGGTCAGTGCTAAGGGAGTGGGCACTACCGGAGGGTCAGTGCTGAGGGAGTGGGCACTGTCGGATGGTCAGTGCTGAGGGAGTTGGCACTGTCAGAGGGTCAGTGCTGAGGGAGTGGGCACTGCCGGAGGGTCATTTATGAGTGAGTGCCCGACTGTCGGAGGGTCAGTGCTGAGGGAGTGGGCACTGTCGGAGGGTCAGTGCTGAGGGAGTGGGCACTGTCGGAGGGTCAGTGCTGGGGGAGTGGACACTGTCAGACGGTCAGTGCGGAGAGAGTGGGCACTGTCGGAGGGTCAGTGCTGACGGAGTGGGCACTGCCGGAGGGTGAGTGCTGAGGGAGTGGGCACTGTCGGACGGGCAGTGCTGAGGGATGGGCACTGTCGGAGAGTCAGTGCTGAGGGAGAGGGCATTGTCGGAGGGTCAGTGCTGAGGGAGTGGGCACTGTCTGAGGGTCAGTGCTAAGGGAGTGGGCACTGCCGGGAGGTCAGTGCTGAGGGAGTGGGCACTGTCAGAGGGTCAGTGCTGAGGGAGTGGGCACTGTCGGAGGGTCAGTGCTGAGGTAGTGGGCACTGTCAGAGGGTCAGTGCTGAGGGAGTGGGCACTGTCGGAGGGTCAGTGCTGAGGTAGTGGGCACTGTCAGAGGGTCAGTGCTGAGGTAGTGGGCACTGTCAGAGGGTCAGTGCTGAGGGAGTGGGCACTGTCAGAGGGTCTGTGCTGTGGGAGTGGGCACTGTCCGAGGGTCAGTGCTGAGGTAGTGGGCACTGTCAGAGGGTCAGTGCTGACGGAGTGGGCACTGCCGGAGGGTCAGTGCTGAGGGAGTGGGCACTGTTCAAAGGTCAGTGCTGAGGGAGTGGGCACTGTGGGAGGGTCAGTGCTGAGGGAGTGGGCACTGTCTGAGGGTCAGTGCTGAGGGAGTGGGCACTGTTCAATGGTCAGTGCTGAGGGAGTGCCGCACTGTCGGAGGGTCAGTGCTAAGGGAGTGGGCACTACCGGAGGGTCAGTGCTGAGGGAGTGGGCACTGTCGGATGGTCAGTGCTGAGGGAGTTGGCACTGTCAGAGGGTCAGTGCTGAGGGAGTGGGCACTGCCGGAGGGTCATTTAGGAGTGAGTGCCCGACTGTCGGAGGGTCAGTGCTGAGGGAGTGGGCACTGTCGGAGGGTCAGTGCTGAGGGAGTGGGCACTGTCGGAGGGTCAGTGCTGACGGAGTGGGCACTGCCGGAGGGTGAGTGCTGAGGGAGTGGGCACTGTCGGACGGTCAGTGCTGAGGGATGGGCACTGTCAGAGGGTCAGTGCTGAGGGAGAGGGCATTGTCGGAGGGTCAGTGCTGAGGGAGTGGGCACTGTCTGAGGGTCAGTGCTAAGGGAGTGGGCACTGCCGGGAGGTCAGTGCTGAGGGAGTGGGCACTGTCTGAGGGTCAGTGCTGGGGGAGTGGGCACTGTCGGAGGGTCAGTGCTGAGGGAGTGGGCACTGCCGGAGGGTCATTTATGAGTGAGTGCCCCACTGTCGGAGGGTCAGTGCTGAGGGAGTGGGCACTGTCAGAGGGTCAGTGCTGAGGGAGTGGGCACTGTCAGAGGGTCTGTGCTGTGGGAGTGGGCACTGTCGGAGGGTCAGTGCTGAGGGAGTGGGAACTGTCGGAGGGTCAGTGCTGAGGGAGTGGGCACTGTCAGAGGGTCAGTGCTGAGGGAGTGGGCACTGCCGGAGGGTCATTTATGAGTGAGTGCCCCACTGTCGGAGGGTCAGTGCTGAGGGAGTGGGCACTGTCAGAGGGTCAGTGCTGAGGGAGATGGCATTGTCGGAGGGTCAGTGCTGAGGGAGTGGGCACTGTCTGAGGGTCAGTGCTGGGGGAGTGGGCACTGTCGGAGGGTCAGTGCTGAGGTAGTGGGCACTGTCAGAGGGTCAGTGCTGAGGGAGTGGGCACTGTCGGAGGGTCATTTATGAGTGAGTGCCCCACTGTCGGAGGGTCAGTGCTGAGGGAGTGGGCACTGTCAGAGGGTCAGTGCTGAGGGAGTGGGCACTGTCAGAGGGTCTGTGCTGTGGGAGTGGGCACTGTCGGAGGGTCAGTGCTGAGGGAGTGGGAACTGTCGGAGGGTCAGTGCTGAGGGAGTGGGCACTGTCAGAGGGTCAGTGCTGAGGGAGTGGGCACTGCCGGAGGGTCATTTATGAGTGAGTGCTCCACTGTCGGAGGGGCAGTGCTGAGGGAGTGGGCACTGTCAGAGGGTCAGTGCTGAGGGAGTGGGCACTGTCGGAGGGTCAGTGCTGAGGGAGTGGGCACTGCCGGAGGGTGAGTGCTGAGGGAGTGGGCACTGTCGGACGGTCAGTGCTGAGGGATGGGCACTGTCAGAGGGTCAGTGCTGAGGGAGAGGGCATTGTCGGAGGGTCAGTGCTGAGGGAGTGGGCACTGTCTGAGGGTCAGTGCTAAGGGAGTGGGCACTGCCGGGAGGTCAGTGCTGAGGGAGTGGGCACTGTCTGAGGGTCAGTGCTGGGGGTGTGGGCACTGTCGGAGGGTCAGTGCTGAGGGAGTGGGCACTGCCGGAGGGTCATTTATGAGTGAGTGCCCCACTGTCGGAGGGTCAGTGCTGAGGGAGTGGGCACTGTCAGAGGGTCAGTGCTGAGGGAGTGGGCACTGTCAGAGGGTCTGTGCTGTGGGAGTGGGCACTGTCGGAGGGTCAGTGCTGAGGGAGTGGGAACTGTCGGAGGGTCAGTGCTGAGGGAGTGGGCACTGTCAGAGGGTCAGTGCTGAGGGAGTGGGCACTGCCGGAGGGTCATTTATGAGTGAGTGCCCCACTGTCGGAGGGTCAGTGCTGAGGGAGTGGGCACTGTCAGAGGGTCAGTGCTGAGGGAGATGGCATTGTCGGAGGGTCAGTGCTGAGGGAGTGGGCACTGTCTGAGGGTCAGTGCTAAGGGAGTGGGCACTGCCGGGAGGTCAGTGCTGAGGGAGTGGGCACTGTCTGAGGGTCAGTGCTGGGGGAGTGGGCACTGTCGGAGGGTCAGTGCTGAGGTAGTGGGCACTGTCAGAGGGTCAGTGCTGAGGGAGTGGGCACTGTCGGAGGGTCATTTATGAGTGAGTGCCCCACTGTCGGAGGGTCAGTGCTGAGGGAGTGGGCACTGTCAGAGGGTCAGTGCTGAGGGAGTGGGCACTGTCAGAGGGTCTGTGCTGTGGGAGTGGGCACTGTCGGAGGGTCAGTGCTGAGGGAGTGGGAACTGTCGGAGGGTCAGTGCTGAGGGAGTGGGCACTGTCAGAGGGTCAGTGCTGAGGGAGTGGGCACTGCCAGAGGGTCATTTATGAGTGAGTGCCCCACTGTCGGAGGGTCAGTGCTGAGGGAGTGGGCACTGTCAGAGGGTCAGTGCTGAGGGAGTGGGCACTGCCAGAGGGTCATTTATGAGTGAGTGCCCCACTGTCGGAGGGTCAGTGCTGAGGGAGTGGACACTGTCGGAGGGTCAGTGCTGAGGGAGTGGACTCTGTCGGAGGGTCAGTGCTGAGGGAGTGGGCACTGTTCAAAGGTCAGTGCTGAGGGAGTGGGCACTGTCAGAGGGTCAGTGCGGAGAGAGTGGGCACTGTCGGAGGGTCAGTGCTGACGGAGTGGGCACTGCCAGAGGGTCAGTGCTGAGGGAGTGGGCACTGTTCAAAGGTCAGTGCTGAGGGAGTGGGCACTGTGGGAGGGTCAGTGCTGAGGGAGTGGGCACTGTCTGAGGGTCAGTGCTGAGGGAGTGGGCACTGTCTGAGGGTCAGTGCTGAGGGAGTGCCGCACTGTCGGAGGGTCAGTGCTAAGGGAGTGGGCACTACCGGAGGGTCAGTGCTGAGGGAGTGGGCACTGTCGGATGGTCAGTGCTGAGGGAGTTGGCACTGTCAGAGGGTCAGTGCTGAGGGAGTGGGCACTGCCGGAGGGTCATTTATGAGTGAGTGCCCGACTGTCGGAGCGTCAGTGCTGAGGGAGTGGGCACTGTCGGAGGGTCTGTGCGGAGAGAGTGGGCACTGTCGGAGGGTCAGTGCTGACGGAGTGGGCACTGCCGGAGGGTGAGTGCTGAGGGAGTGGGCACTGTCGGACGGGCAGTGCTGAGGGATGGGCACTGTCGGAGGGTCAGTGCTGAGGGAGAGGGCATTGTCGGAGGGTCAGTGCTGAGGGAGTGGGCACTGTCTGAGGGTCAGTGCTAAGGGAGTGGGCACTGCCGGGAGGTCAGTGCTGAGGGAGTGGGCACTGTCAGAGGGTCAGTGCTGAGGGAGTGGGCACTGTCGGAGGGTCAGTGCTGAGGTAGTGGGCACTGTCAGAGGGTCTGTGCTGTGGGAGTGGGCACTGTCGGAGGGTCAGTGCTGAGGGAGTGGGCACTGTCGGAGGGTCAGTGCTAAGGGAGTGGGCACTGCCGGGAGGTCAGTGCTGAGGGAGTGGGCACTGTCGGAGGGTCAGTGCTGAGGTAGTGGGCACTGTCAGAGGGTCAGTGCTGAGGTAGTGGGCACTGTCAGAGGGTCAGTGCTGAGGGAGTGGGCACTGTCAGAGGGTCTGTGCTGTGGGAGTGGGCACTGTCGGAGGGTCAGTGCTGAGGTAGTGGGCACTGTCGGAGGGTCAGTGCTGACGGAGTGGGCACTGCCGGAGGGTCAGTGCTGAGGGAGTGGGCACTGTTCAAAGGTCAGTGCTGAGGCAGTGGGCACTGTGGGAGGGTCAGTGCTGAGGGAGTGGGCACTGTCTGAGGGTCAGTGCTGAGGGAGTGGGCACTGTTCAAAGGTCAGTGCTGAGGGAGTGCCGCACTGTCGGAGGGTCAGTGCTAAGGGAGTGGGCACTACCGGAGGGTCAGTGCTGAGGGAGTGGGCACTGTCGGATGGTCAGTGCTGAGGGAGTTGGCACTGTCAGAGGATCAGTGCTGAGGGAGTGGGCACTGTCGGAGGGTCAGTGCTGAGGTAGTGGGCACTGTCAGAGGGTCAGTGCTGAGGTAGTGGGCACTGTCAGAGGGTCAGTGCTGAGCGAGTGGGCACTGTCAGAGGGTCTGTGCTGTGGGAGTGGGCACTGTCCGAGGGTCAGTGCTGAGGGAGTGGGCACTGTCAGAGGGTCAGTGCTGAGGGAGTGGGCACTGTCGGAGGGTCAGTGCTGAGGTAGTGGGCACTGTCAGAGGGTCAGTGCTGAGGGAGTGGGCACTGTCGGAGGGTCAGTGCTGAGGTAGTGGGCACTGTCAGAGGGTAAGTGCTGAGGTAGTGGGCACTGTCAGAGGGTCAGTGCTGAGGGAGTGGGCACTGTCAGAGGGTCTGTGCTGTGGGAGTGGGCACTGTCGGAGGGTCAGTGCTGAGGGAGTGGGCACTGTCAGAGGGTCAGTGCTGAGGGAGTGGGCACTGCCGGAGGGTCATTTATGAGTGAGTGCCCCACTGTCGGAGGGTCAGTGCTGAGGGAGTGGGCACTGTCAGAGGGTCAGTGCTGAGGGAGTGGGCACTGGGTGAGGGTCAGTGCTGAGGGAGTGGGCAGTGTCGAAGGGTCAGTGCTGAGGGAGTGGGCTCTGTCGGAGGGTCAGTGCTGAGGGAGTGGACACTGTCAGAGGGTCAGTGCGGAGAGAGTGGGCACTGTCGGAGGGTCAGTGCTGACGGAGTGGGCACTGCCGGAGGGTCAGTGCTGAGGGAGTGGGCACTGTTCAAAGGTCAGTGCTGAGGGAGTGCCGCACTGTCGGAGGGTCAGTGCTGAGGGAGTGGGCACTGTCGGATGGTCAGTGCTGAGGGAGTTGGCACTGTCAGAGGGTCAGTGCTGAGAGAGTGGGCACTGTCGGAGGGTCAGTGCTGAGGGAGTGGGCTCTGTCGGAGGGTCAGTGCTGAGGGAGTGGGCACTGTTCAAAGGTCAGTGCTGAGGGAGTGGGCACTGTCAGAGGGTCAGTGCGGAGAGAGTGGGCACTGTCGGAGGGTCAGTGCTGACGGAGTGGGCACTGCCGGAGGGTCAGTGCTGAGGGAGTGGGCACTGTTCAAAGGTCAGTGCTGAGGGAGTGGGCACTGTGGGAGGGTCAGTGCTGAGGGAGTGGGCACTGTCTGAGGGTCAGTGCTGAGGGAGTGGGCACTGTCTGAGGGTCAGTGCTGAGGGAGTGCCGCACTGTCGGAGGGTCAGTGCTAAGGGAGTGGGCACTACCGGAGGGTCAGTGCTGAGGGAGTGGGCACTGTCGGATGGTCAGTGCTGAGGGAGTTGGCACTGTCAGAGGGTCAGTGCTGAGGGAGTGGGCACTGCCGGAGGGTCATTTATGAGTGAGTGCCCGACTGTCGGAGGGTCAGTGCTGAGGGAGTGGGCACTGTCGGAGGGTCAGTGCTGAGGGAGTGGGCACTGTCGGAGGGTCAGTGCTGGGGGAGTGGACACTGTCAGACGGTCAGTGCGGAGAGAGTGGGCACTGTCGGAGGGTCAGTGCTGACGGAGTGGGCACTGCCGGAGGGTGAGTGCTGAGGGAGTGGGCACTGTCGGACGGGCAGTGCTGAGGGATGGGCACTGTCGGAGGGTCAGTGCTGAGGGAGAGGGCATTGTCGGAGGGTCAGTGCTGAGGGAGTGGGCAGTGTCTGAGGGTCAGTGCTAAGGGAGTGGGCACTGCCGGGAGGTCAGTGCTGAGGGAGTGGGCACTGTCAGAGGGTCAGTGCTGAGGGAGTGGGCACTGTCGGAGGGTCAGTGCTGAGGTAGTGGGCACTGTCAGAGGGTCAGTGCTGAGGGAGTGGGCACTGTCGGAGGGTCAGTGCTGAGGTAGTGGGCACTGTCAGAGGGTCAGTGCTGAGGTAGTGGGCACTGTCAGAGGGTCAGTGCTGAGGGAGTGGGCACTGTCAGAGGGTCTGTGCTGTGGGAGTGGGCACTGTCGGAGGGTCAGTGCTGAGGTAGTGGGCACTGTCGGAGGGTCAGTGCTGACGGAGTGGGCACTGCCGGAGGGTCAGTGCTGAGGGAGTGGGCACTGTTCAAAGGTCAGTGCTGAGGCAGTGGGCACTGTGGGAGGGTCAGTGCTGAGGGAGTGGGCACTGTCTGAGGGTCAGTGCTGAGGGAGTGGGCACTGTCTGAGGGTCAGTGCTGAGGGAGTGGGCACTGTTCAAAGGTCAGTGCTGAGGGAGTGCCGCACTGTCGGAGGGTCAGTGCTAAGGGAGTGGGCACTACCGGAGGGTCAGTGCTGAGGGAGTGGGCACTGTCGGATGGTCAGTGCTGAGGGAGTTGGCACTGTCAGAGGGTCAGTGCTGAGGGAGTGGGCACTGTCGGAGGGTCAGTGCTGAGGTAGTGGGCACTGTCAGAGGGTCAGTGCTGAGGGAGTGGGCACTGTCAGAGGGTCCGTGCTGTGGGAGTGGGCACTGTCCGAGGGTCAGTGCTGAGGGAGTGGGCACTGTCAGAGGGTCAGTGCTGAGGGAGTGGGCACTGTCGGAGGGTCAGTGCTGAGGGAGTGGGCACTGTCAGAGGGTCAGTGCTGAGGGAGTGGGCACTGTCGGAGGGTCAGTGCTGAGGTAGTGGGCACTGTCAGAGGGTCAGTGCTGAGGTAGTGGGCACTGTCAGAGGGTCAGTGCTGAGGGAGTGGGCACTGTCAGAGGGTCTGTGCTGTGGGAGTGGGCACTGTCGGAGGGTCAGTGCTGAGGTAGTGGGCACTGTCAGAGGGTCAGTGCTGAGGGAGTGGGCACTGCCGGAGGGTCATTTATGAGTGAGTGCCCCACTGTCGGAGGGTCAGTGCTGAGGGAGTGGGCACTGTCAGAGGGTCAGTGCTGAGGGAGTGGGCACTGGGGGAGGGTCAGTGCTGAGGGAGTGGGCAGTGTCGAAGGGTCAGTGCTGAGGGAGTGGGCTCTGTCGGAGGGTCAGTGCTGAGGGAGTGGACACTGTCAGAGGGTCAGTGCGGAGAGAGTGGGCACTGTCGGAGGGTCAGTGCTGACGGAGTGGGCACTGCCGGAGGGTCAGTGCTGAGGGAGTGGGCACTGTTCAAAGGTCAGTGCTGAGGGAGTGCCGCACTGTCGGAGGGTCAGTGCTGAGGGAGTGGGCACTGTCGGATGGTCAGTGCTGAGGGAGTTGGCACTGTCAGAGGGTCAGTGCTGAGAGAGTGGGCACTGTCGGAGGGTCAGTGCTGAGGGAGTGGGCTCCGACGGAGGGTCAGTGCAGAGAGAGTGGGCACTGTCGGAGGGTCAGTGCAGAGGGAGTGGGCACTGCCGGAGGGTCAGTGCTGAGGGAGTGGGCACTGTCGGACGGTCATTGCTGAGGGAGTGCCGCACTGTCGGAGGGTCAGTGCTGAGGGAGTGCCGCACTGTCGGAGGGTCAGTGCTGAGGGAGTGCCGCACTGTGGGAGGGTCAGTGCTGAGGGAGTGGGCACTGTCGGAGCGTCAGTGCTGAAGGAGTGGGCACTGTCGGAGGGTCAGTGCTGAGGGACTGCCGCACTGTGGGAGGGTCAGTGCTGAGGGAGTGGGCTCCGACGGAGGGTCAGTGCTGAGGGAGTGGGCACTGCCGGAGGGTCAGTGCAGAGGGAGTGGGCGATGTCGGAGGGTCAGAGCTGAGGGAGTGGGCACTGTCGGAGGCTCAGTGCTGAGGGAGTGGGCACTGTCGGAGGATCAGTGCTGAGGGAGTGGGCACTGTCGGAGGGTCAGTGCTGACGGAGTGGGCACTGTGGGAGGGTCAGTGCTGAGGGAGTGGGCGATGTCGGAGGGTCAGAGCTGAGGGAGTAGGCACTGTCGGAGGCTCAGTGCTGAGGGAGCGGGCACTGTCGGAGGGTCAGTGCTGAGGGAGTGGGCACTGTCGGAGGGTCAGTGCTGAGGGACCGCCGCACTGTGGGAGGGTCAGTGCTGAGGGAGTGGGTCTGTCGGAGGGTCAGTGCTGAGGGAGTGGGCACTGTCGGAGGGTCAGTGCTGAGGGACTGCCGCACTGTGGGAGGGTCAGTGCTGAGGGAGTGGGCACTGTCGGATGGTCAGTGCTGAGGGAGTTGGCACTGTCAGAGGGTCAGTGCTGAGGGAGTGGGCACTGCCGGAGGGTCATTGATGAGTGAGCGCCCGACTGTCGGAGGGTCAGTGCTGAGGGAGTGGGCACTGTCGGAGGGTCAGTGCTGAGGGAGTGGGCACTGTCTGAGGGTCAGTGCTGACGGAGTGGGCACTGCCGGAGGGTGAGTGCTGAGGGAGTGGGCACTGTCGGACGGTCAGTGCTGAGGGATGGGCACTGTCGGAGGGTCAGTGCTGAGGGAGTGGGCACTGTCTGAGGGTCAGTGCTGACGGAGTGGGCACTGCCGGAGGGTGAGTGCTGAGGGAGTGGGCACTGTCGGACGGTCAGTGCTGAGGGATGGGCACTGTCGGAGGGTCAGTGCTGAGGGAGAGGGCATTGTCGGAGGGTCAGTGCTGAGGGAGTGGGCACTGTCTGAGGGTCAGTGCTAAGGGAGTGGGCACTGCCGGGAGGTCAGTGCTGAGGGAGTGGGCACTGTCAGAGGGTCAGTGCTGAGGGAGTGGGCACTGTCGGAGGGTCAGTGCTGAGGTAGTGGGCACTGTCAGAGGGTCAGTGCTGAGGGAGTGGGCACTGTCGGAGGGTCAGTGCTGAGGTAGTGGGCACTGTCAGAGGGTCAGTGCTGAGGGAGTGGGCACTGTCAGAGGGTCTGTGCTGTGGGAGTGGGCACTGTCCGAGGGTCAGTGCTGAGGGAGTGGGCACTGTCAGAGGGTCAGTGCTGAGGGAGTGGGCACTGTCGGAGGGTCAGTGCTGAGGTAGTGGGCACTGTCAGAGGGTCAGTGCTGAGGGAGTGGGCACTGTCGGAGGGTCAGTGCTGAGGTAGTGGGCACTGTCAGAGGGTCAGTGCTGAGGGAGTGGGCACTGTCAGAGGGTCTGTGCTGTGGGAGTGGGCACTGTCGGAGGGTCAGTGCTGAGGTAGTGGGCACTGTCAGAGGGTCAGTGCTGAGGGAGTGGGCACTGCCGGAGGGTCATTTATGAGTGAGTGCCCCACTGTCGGAGGGTCAGTGCTGAGGGAGTGGGCACTGTCAGAGGGTCAGTGCTGAGGGAGTGGGCACTGGGGGAGGGTCAGTGCTGAGGGAGTGGGCAGTGTCGAAGGGTCAGTGCTGAGGGAGTGGGCTCTGTCGGAGGGTCAGTGCTGAGGGAGTGGACACTGTCAGAGGGTCAGTGCGGAGAGAGTGGGCACTGTCGGAGGGTCAGTGCTGACGGAGTGGGCACTGCCGGAGGGTCAGTGCTGAGGGAGTGGGCACTGTTCAAAGGTCAGTGCTGAGGGAGTGGGCACTGTCGGAGGGTCAGTGCTGAGGGAGTGGGCACTGTCGGATGGTCAGTGCTGAGGGAGTTGGCACTGTCAGAGGGTCAGTGCTGAGGGAGTGGGCACTGTCGGAGGGTCAGTGCTGAGGGAGTGGGCTCCGACGGAGGGTCAGTGCAGAGAGAGTGGGCACTGTCGGAGGGTCAGTGCAGAGGGAGTGGGCACTGCCGGAGGGTCAGTGCTGAGGGAGTGGGCACTGTCGGAGGGTCAGTGCTGAGGGACTGCCGCACTGTCGGAGGGTCAGTGCTGAGGGAGTGGGCACTGTCGGAGCGTCAGTGCTGAAGGAGTGGGCACTGTCGGAGGGTCAGTGCTGACGGAGTGGGCTCCGACGGAGGGTCAGTGCAGAGAGAGTGGGCGATGTCGGAGGGTCAGAGCTGAGGGAGTAGGCACTGTCGGAGGCTCAGTGCTGAGGGAGCGGGCACTGTCGGAGGGTCAGTGCTGAGGGAGTGGGCACTGTCGGAGGGTCAGTGCTGAGGGACCGCCGCACTGTGGGAGGGTCAGTGCTGAGGGAGTGGGCACTGTCGGAGGGTCAGTGCTGAGGGAGTGGGCACTGTCGGAGGGTCAGTGCTGAGGGACTGCCGCACTGTGGGAGGGTCAGTGCTGAGGGAGTGGGCACTGTCGGATGGTCAGTGCTGAGGGAGTTGGCACTGTCAGAGGGTCAGTGCTGAGGGAGTGGGCACTGCCGGAGGGTCATTTATGAGTGAGTGCCCGACTGTCGGAGGGTCATTGCTGAGGGAGTGGGCACTGTCGGAGGGTCAGTGCTGAGGGAGTGGGCACTGTCGGAGGGTCAGTGCTGACGGAGTGGGCACTGCCGGAGGGTGAGTGCTGAGGGAGTGGGCACTGTCGGACGGTCAGTGCTGAGGGATGGGCACTGTCGGAGGGTCAGTGCTGAGGGAGAGGGCATTGTCGGAGGGTCAGTGCTGAGGGAGTGGGCACTGTCTGAGGGTCAGTGCTAAGGGAGTGGGCACTGCCGGGAGGTCAGTGCTGAGGGAGTGGGCACTGTCAGAGGGTCAGTGCTGAGGGAGTGGGCACTGTCGGAGGGTCAGTGCTGAGGTAGTGGGCACTGTCAGAGGGTCAGTGCTGAGGGAGTGGGCACTGTCGGAGGGTCAGTGCTGAGGTAGTGGGCACTGTCAGAGGGTCAGTGCTGAGGTAGTGGGCACTGTCAGAGGGTCAGTGCTGAGGGAGTGGGCACTGTCAGAGGGTCTGTGCTGTGGGAGTGGGCACTGTCCGAGGGTCAGTGCTGAGGGAGTGGGCACTGTCAGAGGGTCAGTGCTGAGGGAGTGGGCACTGTTGGAGGGTCAGTGCTGAGGGAGTGGGCACTGTCAGAGGGTCAGTGCTGAGGGAGTGGGCACTGTCGGAGGGTCAGTGCTGAGGTAGTGGGCACTGTCAGAGGGTCAGTGCTGAGGTAGTGGGCACTGTCAGAGGGTCAGTGCTGAGGGAGTGGGCACTGTCAGAGGGTCTGTGCTGTGGGAGTGGGCACTGTCGGAGTGTCAGTGCTGAGGTAGTGGGCACTGTCAGAGGGTCAGTGCTGAGGGAGTGGGCACTGCCGGAGGGTCATTTATGAGTGAGTGCCCCACTGTCGGAGGGTCAGTGCTGAGGGAGTGGGCACTGTCGGAGGGTCAGTGCTGAGGGAGTGGGCACTGCCGGAGGGTGAGTGCTGAGGGAGTGGGCACTGTCGGACGGTCAGTGCTGAGGGATGGGCACTGTCAGAGGGTCAGTGCTGAGGGAGAGGGCATTGTCGGAGGGTCAGTGCTGAGGGAGTGGGCACTGTCTGAGGGTCAGTGCTAAGGGAGTGGGCACTGCCGGGAGGTCAGTGCTGAGGGAGTGGGCACTGTCTGAGGGTCAGTGCTGGGGGAGTGGGCACTGTCGGAGGGTCAGTGCTGAGGGAGTGGGCACTGCCGGAGGGTCATTTATGAGTGAGTGCCCCACTGTCGGAGGGTCAGTGCTGAGGGAGTGGGCACTGTCAGAGGGTCAGTGCTGAGGGAGTGGGCACTGTCAGAGGGTCTGTGCTGTGGGAGTGGGCACTGTCGGAGGGTCAGTGCTGAGGGAGTGGGAACTGTCGGAGGGTCAGTGCTGAGGGAGTGGGCACTGTCAGAGGGTCAGTGCTGAGGGAGTGGGCACTGCCGGAGGGTCATTTATGAGTGAGTGCCCCACTGTCGGAGGGTCAGTGCTGAGGGAGTGGGCACTGTCAGAGGGTCAGTGCTGAGGGAGATGGCATTGTCGGAGGGTCAGTGCTGAGGGAGTGGGCACTGTCTGAGGGTCAGTGCTAAGGGAGTGGGCACTGCCGGGAGGTCAGTGCTGAGGGAGTGGGCACTGTCTGAGGGTCAGTGCTGGGGGAGTGGGCACTGTCGGAGGGTCAGTGCTGAGGTAGTGGGCACTGTCAGAGGGTCAGTGCTGAGGGAGTGGGCACTGTCGGAGGGTCATTTATGAGTGAGTGCCCCACTGTCGGAGGGTCAGTGCTGAGGGAGTGGGCACTGTCAGAGGGTCAGTGCTGAGGGAGTGGGCACTGTCAGAGGGTCTGTGCTGTGGGAGTGGGCACTGTCGGAGGGTCAGTGCTGAGGGAGTGGGCACTGCCGGAGGGTCATTTATGAGTGAGTGCTCCACTGTCGGAGGGGCAGTGCTGAGGGAGTGGGCACTGTCAGAGGGTCAGTGCTGAGGGAGTGGGCACTGTCGGAGGGTCAGTGCTGAGGGAGTGGGCACTGCCGGAGGGTGAGTGCTGAGGGAGTGGGCACTGTCGGACGGTCAGTGCTGAGGGATGGGCACTGTCAGAGGGTCAGTGCTGAGGGAGAGGGCATTGTCTGAGGGTCAGTGCTAAGGGAGTGGGCACTGCCAGGAGGTCAGTGCTGAGGGAGTGGGCACTGTCGGACGGTCAGTGCTGAGGGATGGGCACTGTCAGAGGGTCAGTGCTGAGGGAGTGGGCACTGTCTGAGGGTCAGTGCTAAGGGAGTGGGCACTGCCAGGAGGTCAGTGCTGAGGGAGTGGGCACTGTCTGAGGGTCAGTGCTGGGGGAGTGGGCACTGTCGGAGGGTCAGTGCTGAGGGAGTGGGCACTGCCGGAGGGTCATTTATGAGTGAGTGCCCCACTGTCGGAGGGTCAGTGCTGAGGGAGTGGGCCCTGTCGGAGGGTCAGTGCTGAGGGAGTGGGCACTGTCGGAGGGTCTGTGCTGTGGGAGTGCGCACTGTCGGAGGGTCAGTGCTGAGGGAGTGGGAACTGTCGGAGGGTCAGTGCTGAGGGAGTGGGCACTGTCAGAGGGTCAGTGCTGAGGGAGTGGGCACTGCCGGAGGGTCATTTATGAGTGAGTGCCCCACTGTCGGAGGGTCAGTGCTGAGGGAGTGGGCACTGTCAGAGGGTCAGTGCTGAGGGAGTGGGCACTGTCAGAGGGTCTGTGCTGTGGGAGTGGGCACTGTCGGAGGGTCAGTGCTGAGGGAGTGGGAACTGTCGGAGGGTCAGTGCTGAGGGAGTGGGCACTGTCAGAGGGTCAGTGCTGAGGGAGTGTGCTCTGCCAGAGGGTCATTTATGAGTGAGTGCCCCACTGTCGGAGGGTCAGTGCTGAGGGAGTGGGCACTGTCAGAGGGTCAGTGCTGAGGGAGTGGACACTGTCGGAGGGTCAGTGCTGAGGGAGTGGACACTGTCGGAGGGTCAGTGCTGGGGGAGTGGACACTGTCAGACGGTCAGTGCGGAGAGAGTGGGCACTGTCGGAGGGTCAGTGCTGACGGAGTGGGCACTGCCGGAGGGTCAGTGCTGAGGGAGTGGGCACTGTTCAAAGGTCAGTGCTGAGGGAGTGGGCACTGTCTGAGGGTCAGTGCTGAGGGAGTGGGCACTGTCTGAGGGTCAGTGCTGAGGGAGTGGGCACTGTTCAAAGGTCAGTGCTGAGGGAGTGCCGCACTGTCGGAGGGTCAGTGCTAAGGGAGTGGGCACTACCGGAGGGTCAGTGCTGAGGGAGTGGGCACTGTCGGATGGTCAGTGCTGAGGGAGTTGGCACTGTCAGAGGGTCAGTGCTGAGGGAGTGGGCACTGTCAGAGGGTCAGTGCTGAGGGAGTGGGCACTGTCGGAGGGTCAGTGCTGAGGTAGTGGGCACTGTCAGAGGGTCAGTGCTGAGGGAGTGGGCACTGTCGGAGGGTCAGTGCTGAGGTAGTGGGCACTGTCAGAGGGTCAGTGCTGAGGTAGTGGGCACTGTCAGAGGGTCAGTGCTGAGGGAGTGGGCACTGTCAGAGGGTCTGTGCTGTGGGAGTGGGCACTGTCCGAGGGTCAGTGCTGAGGGAGTGGGCACTGTCAGAGGGTCAGTGCTGAGGGAGTGGGCACTGTCGGAGGGTCAGTGCTGAGGTAGTGGGCACTGTCAGAGGGTCAGTGCTGAGGGAGTGGGCACTGTCGGAGGGTCAGTGCTGAGGTAGTGGGCACTGTCAGAGGGTCAGTGCTGAGGTAGTGGGCACTGTCAGAGGGTCAGTGCTGAGGGAGTGGGCACTGTCAGAGGGTCTGTGCTGTGGGAGTGGGCACAGTCGGAGGGTCAGTGCTGAGGTAGTGGGCACTGTCAGAGGGTCAGTGCTGAGGGAGTGGGCACTGCCGGAGGGTCATTTATGAGTGAGTGCCCCACTGTCGGAGGGTCAGTGCTGAGGGAGTGGGCTCTGTCGGAGGGTCAGTGCTGAGGGAGTGGGCACTGCCGGAGGGTGAGTGCTGAGGGAGTGGGCACTGTCGGACGGTCAGTGCTGAGGGATGGGCACTGTCAGAGGGTCAGTGCTGAGGGAGAGGGCATTGTCGGAGGGTCAGTGCTGAGGGAGTGGGCACTGTCTGAGGGTCAGTGCTAAGGGAGTGGGCACTGCCGGGAGGTCAGTGCTGAGGGAGTGGGCACTGTCTGAGGGTCAGTGCTGGGGGAGTGGGCACTGTCGGCGGGTCAGTGCTGAGGGAGTGGGCACTGCCGGAGGGTCATTTATGAGTGAGTGCCCCACTGTCGGAGGGTCAGTGCTGAGGGAGTGGGCACTGTCAGAGGGTCAGTGCTGAGGGAGTGGGCACTGTCAGAGGGTCTGTGCTGTGGGAGTGGGCACTGTCGGAGGGTCAGTGCTGAGGGAGTGGGAACTGTCGGAGGGTCAGTGCTGAGGGAGTGGGCACTGTCAGAGGGTCAGTGCTGAGGGAGTGGGCACTGCCGGAGGGTCATTTATGAGTGAGTGCCCCACTGTCGGAGGGTCAGTGCTGAGGGAGTGGGCACTGTCAGAGGGTCAGTGCTGAGGGAGATGGCATTGTCGGAGGGTCAGTGCTGAGGGAGTGGGCACTGTCTGAGGGTCAGTGCTAAGGGAGTGGGCACTGCCGGGAGGTCAGTGCTGAGGGAGTGGGCACTGTCTGAGGGTCAGTGCTGGGGGAGTGGGCACTGTCGGAGGGTCAGTGCTGAGGTAGTGGGCACTGTCAGAGGGTCAGTGCTGAGGGAGTGGGCACTGTCGGAGGGTCATTTATGAGTGAGTGCCCCACTGTTGGAGGGTCAGTGCTGAGGGAGTGGGCACTGTCAGAGGGTCAGTGCTGAGGGAGTGGGCACTGTCAGAGGGTCTGTGCTGTGGGAGTGGGCACTGTCGGAGGGTCAGTGCTGAGGGAGTGGGCACTGCCGGAGGGTCATTTATGAGTGAGTGCTCCACTGTCGGAGGGGCAGTGCTGAGGGAGTGGGCACTGTCAGAGGGTCAGTGCTGAGGGAGTGGGCACTGTCGGAGGGTCAGTGCTGAGGGAGTGGGCACTGCCGGAGGGTGAGTGCTGAGGGAGTGGGCACTGTCGGACGGTCAGTGCTGAGGGATGGGCACTGTCAGAGGGTCAGTGCTGAGGGAGAGGGCATTGTCGGAGGGTCAGTGCTGAGGGAGTGGGCACTGTCTGAGGGTCAGTGCTAAGGGAGTGGGCACTGCCGGGAGGTGAGTGCTGAGGGAGTGGGCACTGTCTGAGGGTCAGTGCTGGGGGAGTGGGCACTGTCGGAGGGTCAGTGCTGAGGGAGTGGGCACTGCCGGAGGGTCATTTATGAGTGAGTGCCCCACTGTCGGAGGGTCAGTGCTGAGGGAGTGGGCACTGTCAGAGGGTCAGTGCTGAGGGAGTGGGCACTGTCAGAGGGTCTGTGCTGTGGGAGTGGGCACTGTCGGAGGGTCAGTGCTGAGGGAGTGGGAACTGTCGGAGGGTCAGTGCTGAGGGAGTGGGCACTGTCAGAGGGTCAGTGCTGATGGAGTGGGCACTGCCGGAGGGTCATTTATGAGTGAGTGCCCCACTGTCGGAGGGTCAGTGCTGAGGGAGTGGGCACTGTCAGAGGGTCAGTGCTGAGGGAGATGGCATTGTCGGAGGGTCAGTGCTGAGGGAGTGGGCACTGTCTGAGGGTCAGTGCTAAGGGAGTGGGCACTGCCGGGAGGTCAGTGCTGAGGGAGTGGGCACTGTCTGAGGGTCAGTGCTGGGGGAGTGGGCACTGTCGGAGGGTCAGTGCTGAGGTAGTGGGCACTGTCAGAGGGTCAGTGCTGAGGGAGTGGGCACTGTCGGAGGGTCATTTATGAGTGAGTGCCCCACTGTCGGAGGGTCAGTGCTGAGGGAGTGGGCACTGTCAGAGGGTCAGTGCTGAGGGAGTGGGCACTGTCAGAGGGTCTGTGCTGTGGGAGTGGGCACTGTCGGAGGGTCAGTGCTGAGGGAGTGGGAACTGTCGGAGGGTCAGTGCTGAGGGAGTGGGCACTGTCAGAGGGTCAGTGCTGAGGGAGTGTGCTCTGCCAGAGGGTCATTTATGAGTGAGTGCCCCACTGTCGGAGGGTCAGTGCTGAGGGAGTGGGCACTGTCAGAGGGTCAGTGCTGAGGGAGTGGACACTGTCGGAGGGTCAGTGCTGAGGGAGTGGACACTGTCAGACGGTCAGTGCGGAGAGAGTGGGCACTGTCGGAGGGTCAGTGCTGACGGAGTGGGCACTGCCGGAGGGTCAGTGCTGAGGGAGTGGGCACTGTTCAAAGGTCAGTGCTGAGGGAGTGGGCACTGTGGGAGGGTCAGTGCTGAGGGAGTGGGCACTGTCTGAGGGTCAGTGCTGAGGGAGTGGGCACTGTTCAAAGGTCAGTGCTGAGGGAGTGCCGCACTGTCGGAGGGTCAGTGCTAAGGGAGTGGGCACTACCGGAGGGTCAGTGCTGAGGGAGTGGGCACTGTCGGATGGTCAGTGCTGAGGGAGTTGGCACTGTCAGAGGGTCAGTGCTGAGGGAGTGGGCACTGCCGGAGGGTCATTTATGAGTGAGTGCCCGACTGTCGGAGGGTCAGTGCTGAGGGAGTGGGCACTGTCAGAGGGTCAGTGCTGAGGGAGTGGGCACTGTCGGAGGGTCAGTGCTGACGGAGTGGGCAATGCCGGAGGGTGAGTGCTGAGGGAGTGGGCACTGTCGGACGGTCAGTGCTGAGGGATGGGCACTGTCGGAGGGTCAGTGCTGAGGGAGAGGGCATTGTCGGAGGGTCAGTGCTGAGGGAGTGGGCACTGTCTGAGGGTCAGTGCTAAGGGAGTGGGCACTGCCGGGAGGTCAGTGCTGAGGGAGTGGGCACTGTCAGAGGGTCAGTGCTGAGGGAGTGGGCACTGTCGGAGGGTCAGTGCTGAGGTAGTGGGCACTGTCAGAGGGTCAGTGCTGAGGGAGTGGGCACTGTCGGAGGGTCAGTGCTGAGGTAGTGGGCACTGTCAGAGGGTCAGTGCTGAGGTAGTGGGCACTGTCAGAGGGTCAGTGCTGAGGGAGTGGGCACTGTCAGAGGGTCTGTGCTGTGGGAGTGGGCACTGTCCGAGGGTCAGTGCTGAGGGAGTGGGCACTGTCCGAGGGTCAGTGCTGAGGGAGTGGGCACTGTCAGAGAGTCAGTGCTGAGGGAGTGGGCACTGTCGGAGGGTCAGTGCTGAGGTAGTGGGCACTGTCAGAGGGTCAGTGCTGAGGGAGTGGGCACTGTCGGAGGGTCAGTGCTGAGGTAGTGGGCACTGTCAGAGGGTCAGTGCTGAGGTAGTGGGCACTGTCAGAGGGTCAGTGCTGAGGGAGTGGGCACTGTCAGAGGGTCTGTGCTGTGGGAGTGGGCACTGTCGGAGGGTCAGTGCTGAGGTAGTGGGCACTGTCAGAGGGTCAGTGCTGAGGGAGTGGGCACTGCCGGAGGGTCATTTATGAGTCAGTGCCCCACTGTCGGAGGGTCAGTGCTGAGGGAGTGGGCACTGTCAGAGGGTCAGTGCTGAGGGAGTGGGCACTGGGGGAGGGTCAGTGCTGAGGGAGTGGGCAGTGTCGAAGGGTCAGTGCTGAGGGAGTGGGCTCTGTCGGAGGGTCAGTGCTGAGGGAGTGGACACTGACAGAGGGTCAGTGCGGAGAGAGTGGGCACTGTCGGAGGGTCAGTGCTGACGGAGTGGGCACTGCCGGAGGGTCAGTGCTGAGGGAGTGGGCACTGTTCAAAGGTCAGTGCTGAGGGAGTGCCGCACTGTCGGAGGGTCAGTGCTGAGGGAGTGGGCACTGTCGGATGGTCAGTGCTGAGGGGGTTGGCACTGTCAGAGGGTCAGTGCTGAGAGAGTGGGCACTGTCGGAGGGGCAGTGCTGAGGGAGTGGGCTCCGACGGAGGGTCAGTGCAGAGAGAGTGGGCACTGTCGGAGGGTCAGTGCAGAGGGAGTGGGCACTGCCGGAGGGTCAGTGCTGAGGGAGTGGGCACCGTCGGACGGTCATTGCTGAGGGAGTGCCGCACTGTCGGAGGGTCAGTGCTGAGGGAGTGCCGCACTGTCGGAGGGTCAGTGCTGAGGGAGTGCCGCACTGTGGGAGGGTCAGTGCTGAGGGAGTGGGCACTGTCGGAGCGTCAGTGCTGAAGGAGTGGGCACTGTCGGAGGGTCCGTGCTGAGGGAGTGGGCACTGTCGGAGGGTCAGTGCTGAGGGAGTGGGCTCCGACGGAGGGTCAGTGCTGTGGGAGTGGGCACTGCCGGAGGGTCAGTGCAGAGGGAGTGGGCACTGTCGGAGGGTCAGTGCTGAGGGAGTGGGCACTGTCGGAGGATCAGTGCTGAGGGAGTGGGCACTGTCGGAGGGTCAGTGCTGACGGAGTGGGCACTGTGGGAGGGTCAGTGCTGAGGGAGTGGGCGATGTCGGAGGGTCAGAGCTGAGGGAGTAGGCACTGTCGGAGGCTCAGTGCTGAGGGAGTGGGCACTGTCGGAGGGTCAGTGCTGAGGGACCGCCGCACTGTGGGAGGGTCAGTGCTGAGGGAGTGGGCACTGTCGGAGGGTCAGTGCTGAGGGAGTGGGCACTGTCGGAGGGTCAGTGCTGAGGGACTGCCGCACTGTGGGAGGGTCAGTGCTGAGGGAGTGGGCACTGTCGGATGGTCAGTGCTGAGGGAGTTGGCACTGTCAGAGGGTCAGTGCTGAGGGAGTGGGCACTGCCGGAGGGTCATTTATGAGTGAGTGCCCGACTGTCGGAGGGTCAGTGCTGAGGGAGTGGGCACTGTCGGAGGGTCAGAGCTGAGGGAGTGGGCACTGTCGGAGGGTCAGTGCTGACGGAGTGGGCACTGCCGGAGGGTGAGTGCTGAGGGAGTGGGCACTGTCGGACGGTCAGTGCTGAGGGATGGGCACTGTCGGAGGGTCAGTGCTGAGGGAGAGGGCATTGTCGGAGGGTCAGTGCTGAGGGAGTGGGCACTGTCTGAGGGTCAGTGCTAAGGGAGTGGGCACTGCCGGGAGGTCAGTGCTGAGGTAGTGGGCACTGTCAGAGGGTCAGTGCTGAGGGAGTGGGCACTGTCGGAGGGTCAGTGCTGAGGTAGTGGGCACTGTCAGAGGGTCAGTGCTGAGGGAGTGGGCACTGTCGGAGGGTCAGTGCTGAGGTAGTGGGCACTGTCAGAGGGTCAGTGCTGAGGTAGTGGGCACTGTCGGAGGGTCAGTGCTGAGGGAGTGGGCACTGTCAGAGGGTCTGTGCTGTGGGAGTGGGCACTGTCCGAGGGTCAGTGCTGAGGGAGTGGGCACTGTCAGAGGGTCAGTGCTGAGGGAGTGGGCACTGTCGGAGGGTCAGTGCTGAGGTAGTGGGCACTGTCAGAGGGTCAGTGCTGAGGGAGTGGGCACTGTCAGAGGGTCAGTGCTGAGGGAGTGGGCACTGTCAGAGGGTCAGTGCTGAGGTAGTGGGCACTGTCAGAGGGTCAGTGCTGAGGGAGTGGGCACTGTCAGAGGGTCTGTGCTGTGGGAGTGGGCACTGTCGGAGGGTCATTTATGAGTGAGTGCCCCACTGTCGGAGGGTCAGTGCTGAGGGAGTGGGCACTGTCAGAGGGTCAGTGCTGAGGGAGTGGGCACTGGGGGAGGGTCAGTGCTGAGGGAGTGGGCAGTGTCGAAGGGTCAGTGCTGAGGGAGTGGGCTCTGTCGGAGGGTCAGTGCTGAGGGAGTGGACACTGTCAGAGGGTCAGTGCGGAGAGAGTGGGCACTGTCGGAGGGTCAGTGCTGACGGAGTGGGCACTGCCGGAGGGTCAGTGCTGAGGGAGTGGGCACTGTTCAAAGGTCAGTGCTGAGGGAGTGCCGCACTGTCGGAGGGTCAGTGCTGAGGGAGTGGGCACTGTCGGATGGTCAGTGCTGAGGGAGTTGGCACTGTCAGAGGGTCAGTGCTGAGAGAGTGGGCACTGTCGGAGGGTCAGTGCTGAGGGAGTGGGCTCCGACGGAGGGTCAGTGCAGAGAGAGTGGGCACTGTCGGAGGGTCAGTGCTGAGGGAGTGCCGCACTGTCGGAGGGTCAGTGCTGAGGGAGTGCCGCACTGTCGGAGGGTCAGTGCTGAGGGAGTGCCGCACTGTGGGAGGGTCAGTGCTGAGGGAGTGGGCACTGTCGGAGCGTCAGTGCTGAAGGATTGGGCACTGTCGGAGGGTCAGTGCTGAGGGAGTGGGCTCCGACGGAGGGTCAGTGCTGAGGGAGTGGGCACTGCCGGAGGGTCTGTGCAGAGGGAGTGGGCACTGTCGGAGGGTCAGTGCTGAGGGAGTGGGCACTGTCGGAGGGTCAGTGCTGACGGAGTGGGCACTGTGGGAGGGTCAGTGCTGAGGGAGTGGGCACTGTTGGAGGGTCAGTGCTGAGGGAGTGGGCGATGTCGGAGGGTCAGTGCTGAGGGAGTGGGCACTGTCGGAGGGTCAGTGCTGAGGGACCGCCGCACTGTGGGAGGGTCAGTGCTGAGGGAGTGGGCACTGTCGGAGGGTCAGTGCTGAGGGAGTGGGCACTGTCGGAGGGTCAGTGCTGAGGGAGTGCCGCACTGTGGGAGGGTCAGTGCTGAGGGAGTGGGCACTGTCGGAGGGTGAGTGCTGAGGGAGTGGGCACTGTCGGAGGGTCAGTGCTGAGGGACTGCCGCACTGTGGGAGGGTCAGTGCTGAGGGAGTGGACACTGTCAGAGGGTCAGTGCTGAGGGAGTGGGCACTGTCGGAGGGTCAGTGCTGAGGGAGTGGGCACTGTCGGAGGCTCAGTGCTGAGGGAACGGGCACTGTCGGAGGGTCAGTGCTGAGGGAGTGGGCACTGTCGGAGCGTCAGTGCTGAGGGAGTGGGCACTGTCGGAGGGTCAGTGCTGAGGGACCGCCGCACTGTGGGAGGGTCAGTGCTGAGGGAGTGGGCACTGTCGGAGGGTCAGTGCTGAGGGAGTGGGCACTGTCGGAGGGTCAGTGCTGAGGGACTGCCGCACTGTGGGAGGGTCAGTGCTGAGGGAGTGGACACTGTCGGAGGGTCAGTGCTGAGGGAGTGGACACTGTCGGCGGGTCAGTGCTGAGGGAGTGGGCACTGTCGGAGGGTCAGTGCTGAGGGAGTGGGCACTGTCGGAGGGTGAGTGCTGAGGGAGTGGGCACTGTCGGTGGGTCATTGCTGAGAGAGTGGGAATTGTCGGAGGGTCAGTGCTGAGGGAGTGGGTAGTGTCGGAGGGTCAGTGCTGAGGGAGTGGGCACTGTCAGAGGGTCAGTGCTGAGGGAGTGCCGCGCTTTCAGAGGATCGGTGCTGAGGGTGTGGGCACTGTCGGAGGGTCAGTGCTGAGGGAGTGGGTACTGTCGGAGGGTCAGTGCTGAGGGAGTGGGCACTGTCGGAGGGTCAGAGCTGAGGGTGTGGGCACAGTCCGAGGGTCAGTGCTGAGGGAGTGGGCACTGCCGGAGGGTCATTTATGAGTGAGTGCCCCACTGTCAGAGGGTCAGTGCTGAGGGAGTGGGCCCTGTCGGAGGGTCAGTGCTGAGGCAGTGGGCCCTGTTGGAGGGTCAGTGCTGAGGGAGTGCCGCACTGTGGGAGGGTCAGTGCTGAGGGAGTGGGCACTGTCGGAGGGTGAGTGCTGAGGGAGTGGGCACTGTCGGTGGGTCATTGCTGAGAGAGTGGGAATTGTCGGAGGGTCAGTGCTGAGGGAGTGGGTACTGTCGGAGGGTCAGTGCTGAGGTAGTGGGCACTGTCAGAGGGTCAGTGCTGAGGGAATGCCGCGCTTTCGGAGGGTCGGTGCTGAGGGAGTGGGCACTGTCGGAGGGTCAGTGCTGAGGGACCGCCGCACTGTGGGAGGATCAGTGCTGAGGGAGTGGGCACTGTCGGAGGGTCAGTGCTGAGGGAGTGGGCACTGTCGGAGGGTCAGTGCTGAGGGACTGCCGCACTGTGGGAGGGTCAGTGCTGAGGGAGTGGACACTGTCGGAGGGTCAGTGCTGAGGGAGTGGACACTGTCGGCGGGTCAGTGCTGAGGGAGTGGGCACTGTCGGAGGGTCAGTGCTGAGGGAGTGGGCACTGTCGGAGGGTGAGTGCTGAGGGAGTGGGCACTGTCGGTGGGTCATTGCTGAGAGAGTGGGAATTGTCGGAGGGTCAGTGCTGAGGGAGTGGGCACTGTCAGAGGGTCAGTGCTGAGGGAGTGCCGCGCTTTCAGAGGATCGGTGCTGAGGGTGTGGGCACTGTCGGAGGGTCAGTGCTGAGGGAGTGGGTACTGTCGGAGGGTCAGTGCTGAGGGAGTGGGCACTGTCGGAGGGTCAGTGCTGAGGGTGTGGGCACAGTCCGAGGGTCAGTGCTGAGGGAGTGGGCACTGCCGGAGGGTCATTTATGAGTGAGTGCCCCACTGTCAGAGGGTCAGTGCTGAGGGAGTGGGCCCTGTCGGAGGGTCAGTGCTGAGGGAGTGGGCCCTGTTGGAGGGTCAGTGCTGAGGGAGTGCCGCACTGTGGGAGGGTCAGTGCTGAGGGAGTGGGCACTGTCGGAGGGTGAGTGCTGAGGGAGTGGGCACTGTCGGTGGGTCATTGCTGAGAGAGTGGGAATTGTCGGAGGGTCAGTGCTGAGGGAGTGGGTACTGTCGGAGGGTCAGTGCTGAGGTAGTGGGCACTGTCAGAGGGTCAGTGCTGAGGGAGTGCCGCGCTTTCGGAGGGTCGGTGCTGAGGGTGTGGGCACAGTCGGAGGGTCAGTGCTGAGGGAGTGGGTACTGTCAGAGGGTCAGTGCTGAGGGAGTGGGCACTGTCGGAGGGTCAGAGCTGAGGGTGTGGGCACAGTCCGAAGGTCAGTGCTGAGGGAGTGGGCACTGACGGAGGGTCATTTATGAGTGAGTGCCCCACTGTCAGAGGGTCAGTGCTGAGGGAGTGGGCCCTGTCGGAGGGTCAGTGCTGAGGGAGTGGGCCCTGTTGGAGGGTCAGTGCTGAGGGACTGCCGCACTGTGGGAGGGTCAGTGCTGAGGGAGTGGGCACTGTCGGAGGGTCAGTGCTGAGGGAGTGCAGCACTGTCGGGGGGTCAGTGCTGAGGGAGTGGGCACTGCCGGAGGGTCAGTGCTGAGGGAGTGGGCACTGTCGGACGGTCATTGCTGAGGGAGTGCCACACTGTCGGAGGGTCAGTGCTGAGGGAGCGGGCACTGTCAGAGGTTCAGTGCTGAGGGAGTGGGCACTGTCGGAGGGTCAGTGCTGAGGGAGTGGGCTCTGCCGGAGGGTCAGTGCTGAAGGAGTGGGCGCTGTCGGTGGGTCAGTGCTGAGGGAGTGGGCACTGTCGGAGGGTCAGTGCTGAGGGAGAGGGCTCTGCCGGAGGGTCAGTGCTGAGGGAGTGGGCACTGCCAGAGGGTCAGTGCTGAGGGAGTGGGAATTGTCGGAGGGTCAGTTCTGAGGGAGTGGGCACTGTCGGAGGGTCAGTGCTGAGGGAGTGGGCACTGTCGGAGGGTCAGTGCTGAGGGAGTGGGCACTGGCGGAGGGTCAGTGCTGAGGGAGTCGGCACTGTCGGGGGGTCAGTGCTGAGGGAGTGGGCGATGTCGGAGGATCAGTGCTGAGGGAGTGGGCGATGTCGGAGGGTCAGTGCTGAGTGAGTGGGCACTGTCGGAGGGTCAGTGCTGAGGGAGTGGGCACTGTCGGAGGGTCAGTGCTGAGGGAGTGGGCACTGTCGGACGATCAGTGCTGAGGGAGTGGGCACTGTCGGAGGGTCAGTGCGGAGGGAGTGGGCACTGTCGGAGGGTCAGTGCTGAGGGAGTGGGCGCTGTCGGAGGGTCAGTGCTGAGGGAGTGGGCACTGTCGGAGGGTCAGTGCTGAGGGAGTGGGCGCTGTCGGAGGGTGAGTGCTGAGGGAGTGGGCGCTTTCGGAGGGTCAGTGCTGACGGAGCGGGCGATGTCGGAGGGTCAGTGCTGAGGGAGTGGACACTGTCGGAGGGTCAGTGCTGAGGGAGTGTGCACTGTCAGAGGGTCAGTGCTGAGGGAGTGGGCACTGTCGGCGGGTCATTGCTGAGATAGTGGGAATTGTCGGAGGGTCAGTGCTGAGGGAGTGGGTTCTGTCGGAGGGTCAGTGCTGAGGGAGTGGGCACTGTCGGCGGGTCATTGCTGAGATAGTGGGAATTGTCGGAGGGTCAGTGCTGAGGGTGTGGGCACTGTCGGAGGGTCAGTGCTGAGGGAGTGGGCACTGTCAGAGGGTCAGTGCTGAGGGAGTGCCGCGCTTTCGGAGGATCGGTGCTGAGGGTGTGGGCACTGTCGGAGGGTCAGTGCTGAGGGAGTGGGCACTGTCGGAGGGTCAGAGCTGAGGGTGTGGGCACAGTCCGTGGGTCAGTGCTGAGGGAATGGGCACTGCCGGAGGGTCATTTACGAGTGAGTGCCCCACTCTCAGAGGGTCAGTGCTGAGGGAGTGCCGCGCTTTCGGCGGGTCAGTGCTGAAGTAGTGGGCACTGTCGGAGGGTCAGTGCTGAGGGAGTGGGCACTGTCGGAGGGTCAGTGTTGAGGTAGTGGGCACTGTCGGAGGGTCAGTGCTGAGGGAGTGGGCACTGTCAAAGGGTCAGTGCTGAGGGAGTGGGCACTGTCGGAGGGTCAGTGCTGAGGGAGTGGGCTCTGTCGGGGGGTCAGTGCTGAGAGAGTGGGCACTGTCGGAGGGTCAGTGCTGAGGGAGTGGTCACTGTCGGAGGGTCAGTGCTGAGGGAGTGGGCACTGTCGGAGGGTCAGTGCTGAGGGAGTGGGCTCTGCCCGAGGGTCAGTGCTGAGGGAGTGGACACTGTCAGAGACTCAGTGCTGAGGGAGTGGGCACTGGCGGAGGGTCAGTGCTGAGGGAGTGGGCACTGTCGGAGGGTCAGTGCTGAGGGAGTGGGCACTGTCGGGGGGTCAGTGCTGAGGGAGTGGGCACTGTCGGAGGGTCTGAGCTGTGGGAGTGGGCACTGTCGGAGGGTCAGTGCTGAGGGAGTGCCCCACTGTCGGAGGGTCAGTGCTGAGGGAGTGGCCACTTTCGGAGGGTCTGAGCTGTGGGAGTGGGCACTGTCGGAGGGTCAGTGCTGAGGGAGTGGGCACTGTCGGAGGTTCAGTGCTGAGGGAGTGGGCACTGTCGGAGGGTCAGTGCTGAGGGCGTGCCCCACTGTCGGAGGGTCAGTGCTGAGGGAGTGCCGCATTGTCGGAGGGTCAGTGCTGAGGGAGTGGGCACTGTCGGATGGTCTGAGCTGTGGGAGTGGGCACTGTCGGAGGGTCGGTGCTGAGGGAGTGGGCACTGTCGGAGGGTCAGTGCTGAGGGAATGGGCACTGTCGGAGGGTCAGTGCTGAGGGAGTGGGCATCATCCGAGAGTCAGTGCTGAGGGAGTGGGCACTGTCGGAGGGTCAGTGCAGAGGGAGTGGGCACTGGCTGAGGGTCAGTGTGGAGGGAGTGGGCACTGTCGGAGGGTCAGTGTTGACGGAGTGGGCACTGTCGGAGGGTCAGTGCTGAGGGAGTGGGCACTGTCGGAGGGTGAGTGCTGAGGGGGTGGGCACTGTTCGAAGGTCAGTGCTGAGGGAGAGGGCACTGTCGGAGGGTCAGCGCTGAGGGAGTAGACACTGTCGGAGGGTCAGTGCTGAGGAAGAGGGCACTGCCGGAGGGTCAGTGCTGATGGAGTGGGCACTGGCAGAGGGTCAGTGCTGAGGGGGTGGGCACTGTCGGACGATCAGTGCTGAGGGAGTGAACACTGTACGAGGGTCAGTGCTGAGGGAGTCGACACTGTACGAGGGTCAGTGCTGAGGGAGTCGACACTGTCCGAGGGTCAGTGCTGAGGGAGTGGGCATCATCCGAGAGTCAGTGCTGAGGGAGTGGACACTGTCGGAGGGTCAGTGCTGAAGGAGTGGGCACTGTTCGAAGGTCAGTGCGGAGGGAGTGGGCACTGTCGGAGGGTCAGTGCTGAGGGAGTGCCGCACAATCGGAGGGTCAGTGCTGAGGGAGTGGGCATCATCCGAGAGTCAGTGCTGAGGGAGTGGACACTGTCGGAGGGTCAGTGCGGAGGGAGTGGGCACTGTCGGAGGGTCAGTGCTGAGGGAGTGGGCACTGTCGGCGGGTCAGTGCGGAGGTAGTGGGCACTGGCTGAGGGTCAGTGTGGAGGGAGTGGGCACTGTTGGAAGGTCAGTGTTGACGGAGTGGGCACTGTCGGAGGGTCAGTGCTGAGGGAGTGGGCACTGTCGGAGGGTCAGTGCTGAGGAAGTGCTGCACTGTTGGAGGGTCAGTGCTGAGGGGGTGGGCACTGTCGGAGGGTCAGTGCTGAGGAAGAGGGCACTGGCGGAGGGTCAGTGCTGAGGGAGTGGGCACTGTCGGAGGGTCAGTGCTGAGGGGGTGGGCACTGGCAGAAGGTCAGTGCTGAGGGGGTGGGCACTGTCGGAGGGTCAGTGCTGAGGAAGAGGGCACTGTCGGAGGGTCAGTGCTGAGGGAGTGGACACTGTCCGAGGGTCAGTGCTGAGGGAGTGGGCACTGTCGGAGGGACAGTGCTGAGGGAGTGGGCACTGTCGGAGGGTCAGTGCTGAGGGAGTGGGCACTGTCGGAGGGTCAGTGCTGAGGGAGTGCTGCACTGGCTGAGGGTCATTGCTGTGGGAGTTGGCACTGCCAGACCGTCAGTGGGAGGGAGTGGGCACTGTCGGAGGGTCAGTGCTGAGGGAGCGGGCGCTGTCGGATGGTCAGTGCCGAGGAAGTGGGCACTGTCAGAGGGTCAGGGCTGAGGGAGCGGGCGCTGTCGGATGGTCAGTGCTGAGGGAGTGGGCACTGTCGGATGGTCAGTGCTGAGGGAGTGGGCACTGTCGGAGGGTCAGTGCTGAGGGAGTGCCGCACAGTCAGGGGGTCAGTGCTGAGAGAGTGGGCACTGCCGGAGGGTCAGTGCTGAGGGAGTGGGCACTGTCGGAGGGTCAGTGCTGAGAGAGTGGGCACTGTCGGAGGGTCAGTGCTGAGGGAGTGGGCACTGCCAGATGCTCAGTGCTGAGGGAGTTGGCACTGTCGGAGGGTCAGTGCTGAGGGAGAGGGCACAGTTGGAGGGTCAGTGCTGAGAGAGTGGGCACTGCCGGATGGTCAGTGCTGAGGGAGTTGGCACTGTCGGAGGGTCAGTGCTGAGGGAGTGGGCACTGTCGGAGGGTCAGTGCTGAGGGAGTGGGCACTGTCGGGGGTCAGTGCTGAGGGACTGGGCACTGTCGGAGGGTCAGTGCTGAGGGAGTTGGCACTATCGGAGGGTCAGTGCTGAGGAAGACGGCACTGTCAGGGGTCAGTGCTGAGGGACTGGGCACTGTCGGAGGGTCAGTGATGAGTGAGTGGGCACTGTGGGAGGGTCAGCGCTAAGGGAGTGGGCACTGTCGGGGGGTCAGTGCTGAGGGAGTAGGCACTGTTCGAAGATCAGTGCTGAGGCAGTGCCCCACTGTCGGAGGGTCATTGCTGAGGGAGTGGGCACAGTCGGAGGGTCAGTCCTGAGGGAGTGGGCACTGTCAGAGGGACAGTGCTGAGGGAGTGGGCACTGTCGGAGGGTCAGTGCTGAGGGAGCGGGCACTGTCAGAGGGTCAGTGCTGAGGGAGTGGGCACTGTCGGAGGGTCAGTGCTGAGGGAGTGGGAATTGTCGGAGGGTCAGTGCTGAGGGAGTGGGCACTGTCGGAGGGTCAGTGCTGAGGGAGTGGGCACTGTCAGAGGATCAGTGCTGAGGGAGTGGGCACTGTCGGAGGGTCAGTGCTGAGGGAGTGGGCACTGTCAGAGGGTCAGTGCTGAGGGAGTGGGCACTGTCAGAGGGTCAGTGCTGAGGGAGAGGGCACTGTCAGAGGGTCAGTGCTGAGGGAGTGGGCACTGTCGGAGGGTCAGTGCTGAGGTAGTGGGCACTGTCAGAGGGTCAGTGCTGAGGGAGTGGGCACTGTCGGAGGGTCAGTGCTGAGGGAGTGGACATCATCCGAGAGTCAGTGCTGAGGGAGTGGGCACTGTCGGAGGCTCAGTGCGGAGGGAGTGGGCACTGGTTGAGGGTTAGTGTGGAGGGAGTGGGCACTGTCGGACGGTCAGTGTTGACGGAGTGGGCACTGTCAGAGGGTCAGTGCTGAGGGAGTGGGCACTGTCGGAGGGTCAGCGCTGAGGGAGTGGGCACTGTCGGAGGGTCAGTGCTGAGGAAGAGGGCACTGCCGGAGGGTCAGTGCTGATGGAGTGGGCCCTGTCGGAGAGACATTGCTGAGGGAGTGGGCACTGTCGGAGGGTCAGTGCTGAGGGAGTGGACACTGTCTGAGGGTCAGTGCTAAGGGAGTGGGCACTGCCGGGAGGTCAGTACTGAGGGAGTGGGCACTGTCTGAGGGTCAGTGCTGGGGGAGTGGGCGCTGTCGGAGAGACATTGCTGAGGGAGTGGGCACTGTCGGAGGGTCAGTGCTGAGGGAGTGGGCACTGTCGGAGGGTCAGTGCTGAGAGAGTGGGCACTGTCGGAGGGTCAGTGCTGATGGAGTGGGCCCTGTCGGAGAGACATTGCTGAGGGAGTGGGCACTGTCGGAGGGTCAGTGCTGAGGGAGTGGACACTGTCCGAGGGTCGGTGCTGAGGGAGTGGGCACAGTCGGAGGGTCAGTGCTGAGGGAGTGGACACTGTCGGAGGGTCAGTGCTGAGGGAGTGGACCCTGTCGGAGGGTCATTGCTGAGGGAGTGGGCACTGTCGGAGGGTCAGTGCGGAGGGAGTGGGCATTGTCAGACGGTCAGTGCTGAGGGAGTTCCGCACTGTCGGATGGTCAGTGCTGAGTGAGTGGGCACTGTCGGAGGGTCAGTGCTGAGGGTGTGGGCACCTTCGGAGGGACAGTGCTGAGGGAGTGGGCACTGTCGGAGGGTCAGTGCTGAGGGAGTGGGCACTGTCTGAGGGTCAGTGCTAAGGGAGTGGGCACTGCCGGGAGGTCAGTACTGAGGGAGTGGGCACTGCCGGGAGGTCAGTACTGAGGGAGTGGGCACTGTCAGACGGTCAGTGCTGAGGGAGTTCCGCACTGTCGGATGGTCAGTGCTGAGTGAGTGGGCACTGTCGGAGGGTCAGTGCTGAGGGTGTGGGCACCTTCGGAGGGACAGTGCTGAGGGAGTGGGCACTGTCGGAGGGTCAGTGCTGAGGGAGTGGACACTGTCTGAGGGTCAGTGCTAAGGGAGTGGGCACTGCCGGGAGGTCAGTACTGAGGGAGTGGGCACTGTCTGAGGGTCAGTGCTGGGGGAGTGGGCGCTGTCGGAGAGACATTGCTGAGGGAGTGGGCACTGTCGGAGGGTCAGTGCTGAGGGAGTGGGCACTGTCGGAGGGTCAGTGCTGAGAGAGTGGGCACTGTCGGAGGGTCAGTGCTGATGGAGTGGGCCCTGTCGGAGAGACATTGCTGAGGGAGTGGGCACTGTCGGAGGGTCAGTGCTGAGGGAGTGGACACTGTCCGAGGGTCGGTGCTGAGGGAGTGGGCACAGTCGGAGGGTCAGTGCTGAGGGAGTGGACACTGTCGGAGGGTCAGTGCTGAGGGAGTGGACCCTGTCGGAGGGTCATTGCTGAGGGAGTGGGCACTGTCGGAGGGTCAGTGCGGAGGGAGTGGGCATTGTCAGACGGTCAGTGCTGAGGGAGTTCCGCACTGTCGGATGGTCAGTGCTGAGTGAGTGGGCACTGTCGGAGGGTCAGTGCTGAGGGTGTGGGCACCTTCGGAGGGACAGTGCTGAGGGAGTGGGCACTGTCGGAGGGTCAGTGCTGAGGGAGTGGGCACTGTCGGAGGGTCAGTGCTGAGGGAGCGGGCATGTGTCGGATGGTCAGTGCTGAGGGAGCGGGCGCAGTCGGATGATCAGTGCTGAGGGAGTGGGCACTGTCGGAGGGTCAGTGCTGAGGGAGTGGGCACTGTCGGAGGGTCAGTGCTGAGGAAGTGCTGCACTGTTGGAGGGTCAGTGCTGAGGGGTGGGCACTGTCGGAGGGTCAGTGCTGCGGGAGTGGGCACTGTCGGAGGGTCAGTGCTGAGGGGGTGGGCACTGTCAGAAGGTCAGTGCTGAGGGAGTGGGCACTGTCGGAGGGTCAGTGCTTAGGGAGTGGACACTGTCCGAGGGTCAGTGCTGAGGGAGTGGGCACTGTCGTAGCGTCAGTGCTGAGGGAGTGGGCACTTTCGTAAGGTCAGTGCTGAGGGAGTGTGCACTGTCAGAGGGTCAGTGCTGAGGGAGTGGACACTGTCAGAGGGTCAGTGCTGAGGGAGTGGGCACTGTCGCAGGGTCAGTGCTGAGGGAGTGGGCACTGTCGGAGGGTCAGTGCTGAGGGAGGGGGCATTGTCGGAGGGTCAGTGCTGAGGGAGTGGACACTGTCCGAGGGTCAGTGCTGAGGGAGTGGGCACTGTCGGAGGGACAGTGCTGAGGGAGTGGGCACTGTCAGAGGGTCAGTGCTGAGGGAGTGGACACTGTCGGAGGGTCAGTGCTGAGGGAGTGGGCACTGTCGGAGGGTCAGTGCTGAGGGAGTGGGCACTGTCGGAGGGTCAGTGCTGAGGGAGGGGTCACTGTCGGAGGGTCAGTGCTGAGGGAGTGGACACTGTCCGAGGGTCAGTGCTGAGGGAGTGGGCACTGTCGGAGGGTCAGTGCTGAGGGAGTGGACACTGTCCGAGGGTCGGTGCTGAGGGAGTGGGCACAGTCGGAGGGTCAGTGCTGAGGGAGTGGACACTGTCGGAGGGTCAGTGCTGAGGGAGTGGACCCTGTCGGAGGGTCATTGCTGAGGGAGTGGGCACTGTCGGAGGGTCAGTGCGGAGGGAGTGGGCATTGTCAGACGGTCAGTGCTGAGGGAGTTCCGCACTGTCGGATGGTCAGTGCTGAGTGAGTGGGCACTGTCGGAGGGTCAGTGCTGAGGGTGAGGGCACCTTCGGAGGGACAGTGCTGAGGGAGTGGGCACTGTCGGAGGGTCAGTGCTGAGGGAGTGGGCACTGTCGGAGGGTCAGTGCTGAGGGAGTGGGCATGTGTCGGATGGTCAGTGCTGAGGGAGCGGGCGCTGTCGGATGATCAGTGCTGAGGGAGTGGGCACTGTCGGAGGGTCAGTGCTGAGGGAGTGGGCACTGTTGGAGTGTCTGGGCTGAGGGAGTGGGCACTGTTGGAGGGTCAGTGCTGAGGGAGTGGGCACTGTCGGAGGGTCATTGCTGAGGGAGTGGGCTCTGTCGGAGGGTCAGTGCTGAGGGAGTGCCGCACTGTCGGAGGTTCAGTGCCGAGGGAGTGGGCACAGTCGGAGGGTCAGTGCTGAGGGAGTTCCGCACTGTCGGAGGGTCAGTGCTGAGTGAGTGGGCACTGTCGGAGGGTCAGTGCTGAGGGTGTGGGCACTTTCGGAGGGACAGTGCTGAGGGAGTGGGCACTGTCAGAGGGACAGTGCTGAGGGAGTGGGCACTGTCGGAGGGTCAGTGCTGAGGGAGTGGGCACTGTCGGAGGGTCAGTGCTGAGGGAGTGCCGCACTGTCAGAGGTTCAGTGCCGAGGGCCTGGGCATTGTCGGAGGGTCAGTGCTGAGTGCGTGGGCACTGTCGGAGGGTCAGTGCTGAGGGTGTGGGCACTTTCGGAGGGACAGTGCTGAGGGAGTGGGCACTGTCAGAGGGACAGTGCTGAGGGAGTGGGCACTGTCGGAGGGTCAGTGCTGAGGGAGTGGGCACTGTCGGAGGGTCAGTGCTGAGGGAGTGGGCACTGTCGGAGGGTCAGTGCTGAGGGCGTCGGCACTGTCGGAGGGTCAGTGCTGAGGGAGTGGGCACTGTCGGAGGGACAGTGCTGAGGGTGTGGGCACTGTCGGAGGGACAGTGCTGAGGGAGTGGGCACTGTCGGAGGGTCAGTGCTGAGGGAGTGGACCCTGTCGGAGGGTCATTGCTGAGGGAGTGGGCACTGTCGGACGGTCAGTGCTGAGGGAGTGGGCACTGTCGGACGGTCAGTGCTGAGGGAGTGGGCACTGTCGGAGGGTCAGTGCTGAGGGAGTGGGCACTGTCGGACGGTCAGTGCTGAGGGAGTGGGCACTGTCGTAGGGTCAGTGCTGAGGGAGCGGGCATGTGTCGGATGGTCAGTGCTGAGGGAGCGGGCGCTGTCGGATGGTCAGTGCTGAGGGAGTGGGCACTGTCGGAGGGTCAGTGCTGAGGGAGCGGGCATGTGCCGGATGGTCAGTGCTGAGGGAGTGGGCACTGTTGGAGGGTCAGGGCTGAGGGAGTGGGCACTGTCGGAGGGTCAGTGCTGAGGGAGTGGGCCCTGTTGGAGGGTCAGTGCTGAGTGAGTGGGCACTGTCGGAGGGTCAGTGCTGAGGGAGTGGGCACTGTCAGAGAGTCAGTGCTGAGGGTGTGGGCACTTTCAGAGGGTCAGTGCTGAGGGAGCGGGCACCGTTGGAGTGTAAGGGCTGAGGGAGTGGGCACTGTCGGAGGGTCAGTGCTGAGGGCGTGGGCCCTGTTGCCCCTTAGGTCCCTTTCCCCTCTCACCCTAAACCTATGCCCCTCTAGTTCTGGACTCCCCCACCCCAGGGGGAAAAGACTTTGTCTATTTACCCTCTCCATGCCCCTCATAATTTTATAAACCTCTATAAGGTCACCCCTCAGCCTCCGACGCTCCAGGGAAAACAGCCCCAGCCTGTTCAGCCTCTCCCTGTAGCTCAGACCCTCCAACCCTGGCAACATCCTTGTAAATCTTTTCTGACCCTTTCAAGTTTCACAACATCTTTCCGATCGGAAGGAGACCAGAATTGCACCCAATATTCCAACAGTGGCCTAACCAATGTCCTGTACAGCCGCAACATGACCTCCCAACTCCTGTACTCAATACTCTGACCAATAAAGGAAAGCATTCCAAACGCTGCCTTCACTATCCTATCTACCTTGCACTCCCGAGAAACGATGAGTTGGGAGAACTGGTCACTCCCCTTTCCCTGTGCGAGTGTTTGTTTTTAATTCTGGAAGATACTCCAGGGAGATAAATCCAGACGTCTCTGCACCTCTGCCTTAATGAGTCCAACCCCAATTACCAGGTGAAATGAAGCTATGATCTCTTAAGCTTCTGCCCTGTCAAGAGACCAATGGGAACACGTCATGGCTGGACCCAACAACGAGACATCCTGCTTCTGCAGGAGCAGGCCACACCCAGCCAGGCTGCATCTATTGTCACAGCTTTTCAAAGAGAGGAGTTGCTGCACTGACGCAGGGCCTTGGTGAGGCTTCTACTGGGATATCGTGGGCAGGTTTGGCCGCCTTCTCTGAGGAAGGACGCTCTAACTCTTGAGGGAGGGCAGCGAGGGATGACCCAGGCTGGTTCTGGGGATGGTGGGGCTGACGTACGAGGAGAGATTGTCTGCGTTAGGATGGCTCACACTTGAGAGCAGATGATTCCTTGGGGGGGTGGTTGCTGGGCGGAGAATCTCCAACATTCTACCAGGTCTAGACAGGGTAGATGGGGAGAGTATGTTCCTGAGGGTGAATGGCGAGGTGTCTCAGTGATTAGCACCACTCCCTCAGAGGCGCCAGGGACCCGGGATGGATCCAACCTCAGGGACGACTGACTGTGTGGAGTTTTCACATTCTCTGCTCCGTGACTGCATGGGTTTCATACGGGTGCTCCAGTTTCTTCCGACATTCCAAGGATGTGCAGGTTAGGGTGGATTGGCCATGGGAAATTGTCCCATAGTGCCCAGGGATGTGCAGGTTAGGGTGGGATTGGCCATGGGAAATTGTCCCATAGTGTCCAGGGATGTGCAGGTTAGGGTGGATTGGCCATGGGAAATTGTCCCATAGTGCCCAGGGATATGCAGGTTAGGGTGGGATTGGCCATGGGAAATTGTCCCATAGTGCCCAGGGATGTGCAGGTTAGGGTGGGATTGGCCATGGGAAATTGTCCCATAGTGCCCAGGGATGTGCAGGTTAGGGTGGGATTGGCCATGGGAAATTGTCCCATAGTGCCCAGGGATGTGCAGGTTAGGGTGGGATTGGCCATGGGAAATTGTCCCATAGTGCACAGGAATGTGCAGGTCAGGGTGGGTTGGCCATGGGAAATTGTCCCATAGTGTCCAGGGATGTACAGGTTAGGGTGGATTGGCCATGGGAAATTGACCCATAGTGTCCCAGGGATGTACAGGTTAGGGTGGATTGGCCATGGGAAATTGACCCATAGTGTCCCAGGGATGTACAGGATAGGGTGGGTTGGCCATGGGAAATTGTCCCATAGTGTCCAGGGATGTGCAGGCTGGGTGGATTGGCCATGGGAAATTGTCCCATAGTGTCCAGGGATGTACAAGTTAGGGTGGATTGGCCATGGGAAATTGACCCATAGTGTCCCAGGGATGTGCAGGTTAGGGTGGGATTGGCCATGGGAAATTGTCCAGTAGTGTCCAGGGATGTACAGGTTAGGGTGAATTGGCCATGGGGAAATTGTCCCATAGTGCCCAGGGATGTTGCAGATTAGGGTGGATTGTCCAAGGGAAATTGTCCCATAGTGCCCAGGGATGTTGCAGGTTAGGGTGGATTGGCCATGGGAAATTGTCCCATAGTGCTCGGGGATTTTGCAGGTTAGGGTGGATTGGCTATGGGGAAATTGTCCAATAGTGCCCAGGGATGTGCAGGTTAGGGTAGATTGGCCATCGGAAATTGTCCCATAGTGTCCAGGGATGTGCAGGTTAGGGTGGGATTGGCCATGGGAAATTGTCCCATAGTGCCCAGGGATGTGCAGGTTAGGGTGGATTGGCCATGAGAAATTGTCCCATAGTGCCCAGGGATGTGCAGGTTAGGGTGGATTGGCCATGGGAAATTGTCCCATAGTGTCCAGGGATGTGCAGGTTAGGGTGGATTGGCCATGGGAAATTGTCCCATAGTGCCCAGGGATGTGCAGGTTAGGGTGGATTAGCCATGGGAAATTGTCCCATAGTGTCCAGGGATGTGCAGCTTAGGGTGGATTGGCCATGGGAAATTGTCCCATAGTGCCCAGGGATGTGCAGGTTAGGGTGGATTGGCCATGGGAAATTGTCCCATAGTGCCCAGGGATGTGCAGGTTAGGGTGGATTGGCCATGGGAAATTGTCCCATAGTGCCCAGGGATGTTGCAGGTTAGGGTGTATTGTCCATGGGAAATTGTCCCATAGTGCCCAGGGATGAACATGTTAGGGTGGATTGGCCATGGGAAATTGTCCCATAGTGTCCAGGGATTTGCAGGTTAGGGTGTATTGGCCATGGGAAATTGTCCCATAGTGCCCAGGGATGTGCAGGTTAGGGTGGGATTGGCCATGGGAAATTGTCCCATAGTGCCCAGGGATGTGCAGGTTAGGGTGGGATTGGCCATGGGAAATTGTCCCATAGTGCCCAGGGATGTGCAGGTTAGGCTGGATTGGCCATGGGAAATTGTCCCATTGTGCCCAGGGATGTGCAGGTTAGGGTGGGATTGGCCATGGGAAATTGTCCCATAGTGCCCAGGGATGTGCAGGTTAGGCTGGATTGGCCATGGGAAATTGTCCCATAGTGCCCAGGGATGTGCAGGTTAGGCTGGGTTGGCCATGGGAAATTGTCCCATAGTGTCCAGGGATGTGAAGGTTAGAGTGTGATTGGCCTTGGGAAATTGTCCCATAGTGTCCAGGGAAGTGCAGTTTAGGGTGGATTGGCCATGGGAAATTGTCCCATAGTGTCCAGGGATGTGCAGGTTAGGGTGGATTGGCTATGGGAAATTGTCCCATAGTGCCCAGGGATATGCAGGTTAGGGTGGGTTGGCCGTGGGGAATTGTCCCATAGTGCCCAGGGATGTGCAGGTTAGGGTGGGTTGGCCATGGGGAATTGTCCCATAGTGCCCAGGGATGTGCAGGTTAGGCTGGATTGGCCATGGGGAATTGTCCCATAGTGCCCAGTGATGTGCAGGTTAGGGTGGATTGGCCATGGGAAATTGTCCCATAGTGCCCAGGGATGGGCAGGTTAGGGTGGGATTGGCCACGGGAAATTGTCCCATGGTGCCCAGGGATGTGCAGGTTAGGGTGGATTGGCCATGGGAAATTGTCCCATGGTGCCCAGGGATGTGCAGGCTAGGGTGGATTGGCCATGGGAAATTGTCCCATAGTGCCCAGGGATGTGCAGGTTAGGCTGGATTGGCCATGGGGAATTGTCCCATAGTGCCCAGGGATGTGCAGGTTAGGGTGGATTGGCCATGGGAAATTGTCCCATAGTGCCCAGGGATGGGCAGGTTAGGGTGGGATTGGCCATGGGAAATTGTCCCATGGTGCCCAGGGATGTGCAGGTTAGGGTGGATTGGCCATGGGAAATTGTCCCATAGTGTCCAGGGATGTGCAGGTTAGGGTGGATTGGCCATGGGAAATTGTCCCATAGTGTCCAGGGATGTGCAGCTTAGGGTGGATTGGCCATGAGAAATTGTCCCATCGTGCCCAGGGATGTGCAGGTTAGGCTGGATTGGCCATGGGAAATTGTCCCATAGTGCCCAGGGATGTGCAGGTTAGGGTGGATTGGCCATGGGAAATTGTCCCATAGTGCCCAGGGATGTGCAGGTTAGGGTGTATTGGCCATGGGAAATTGTCCCATAGTGCCCAGGGATGAACATGTTAGGGTGGATTGGCCATGGGAAATTGTGCCATAGTGTCCAGGAATTTGCAGGTTAGGGTGTATTGGCCATGGGAAATTGTCCCATAGTGCCCAGGGATGTACAGGTTAGGGTGGATTGGCCATGGGAAATTGTCCCAAAGTGTCCGGGGATGTGCAGGTTAGAGTGGATTGGCCATGGCAAACTGTCCCATAGTGCCCAGGGATGTACAGTTTCGGGTGGATTGGCCATGGGAAATTGTCCCATAGTGCCCAGGGATGTGCAGGTTAGGGTGGATTGGCAATCGGAAATTGTCCCATAGTGCCCAGGGATGTGCAGGTTAGGGTGGATTGGCCATGGGAAATTGTCCCATAGTGCCCATGGATGTGCAGGTTAGGGTGGATTGGCCATGGGAAATTGTCCCATAGTGCCCAGGGATGTGCAGGTTAGGGTGTATTGTCCATGGGAAATTGTCCCATAGTGCCCAGGGATGAACATGTTAGGGTGGATTGGCCATGGGAAATTGTCCCATAGTGCCCAGGGATGTGCAGGTTAGGGTGTATTGTCCATGGGAAATTGTCCCATAGTGTCCAGGCATGTGCAGGTTAGGGTGGATTGGCCATCGGAAATTGTCCCATAGCCCTTCATGGGAAATTGTCCCATAGTGCCCAGGGATGTGCACGTTAGAGTGGATTGGCCATGGGAAACTGTCCCATAGTGCCCAGGGATGTACAGGTTAGGGTGGATTGGCCATGGGAAATTGTCCCATAGTGCCCAGGGATGTGCAGGTTAGGGTGGATTGGCCATCGGAAATTGTCCCATAGTGTCCAGGGATGTGCAGGTTAAGGTGGGATTGGCAATGGGAAATTGTCCCATAGCGGCCAGGGATGTGCAGGTTAGGGTGGGATTGGCCATGGGAAATTGTCCCATAGTGCCCAGGGATGTGCAGGTTAGAGTGTGATTGGCCATGGGAAATTGTCCCATAGTGTCCAGGGAAGTGCAGTTTTGGGTGGGTTGGCCATGGGAAATTGTCCCATAGTGACCAGGGATGTGCAGGTTAGGGTGCGTTCACCATGGGAAATTGTCCCATAGTGTCCAGGGAAGTGCAGTTTAGGGTGGATTGGCCATGGGAAATTGTCCCATAGTGTCCATGGATGTGCAGGTTAGGATGGGTTCGCAATGGGAAATTGTCCCATAGTGTCCAGGGATGTGCAGGTTAGGGTGGATTGGCTATGGGAAATTGTCCCATAGTGTCCAGGGATGTGCAGGTTAGGGTGGATTGGCCATGGGAAATTGTCCCATCGTGCCCAGGGATATGCAGGTTAGGGTGGGTTGGCCGTGGGGAATTGTCCCATTGTGCCCAGGGATGTGCAGGTTAGGGTGGGTTGGCCATGGGGAATTGTCCCATAGTGCCCAGGGATGTGCAGGTTAGGCTGGATTGGCCATTGGGAATTGTCCCATAGTGCCCAGGGATGTGCAGCTTAGGGTGGATTGGCCATGGGAAATTGTCCCATAGTGCCCAGGGATGGGCAGGTTAGGGTGGGATTGGCCATGGGAAATTGTCCCATGGTGCCCAGGGATGTGCAGGTTAGGGTGGATTGGCCATGGGAAATTGTCCCATAGTGCCCAGGGATGTGCAGGTTAGGCTGGATTGGCCATGGGGAATTGTCCCATAGTGCCCAGGGATGTCCAGGTTAGGGTGGATTGGCCATGGGAAATTGTGCCATAGTGTCCAGGGATGTGCAGCTTAGGGTGGATTGGCCATGGGAAATTGTCCCATAGTGCCCAGGGTTGTGCAGGTTAGGCTGGATTGGCCATGGGAAAAAGTCCCAGAGTGCCCAGGGATGTGCAGGTTAGGGTGGATTGGCCATGGGAATTTGTCCCATAGTGCCCAGGGATGTGCAGGTTAGGCTGGATTGGCCATGGGAAATTGTCCCATAGTGCCCAGGGATGTGCAGGTTAGGGTGGATTGGCCATGGGAAATTGTCCCATAGTGCCCAGGGATGTGCAGGTTACGCTGGATTGGCCATGGGAAATTGTCCCATAGTGCCCAGGGATGTGCAGGTTAGGTTGGATTGGCCATGGGAAATTGTCCCATAGTGCCCAGGGATGTGCAGGTTAGGCTGGATTGGCCATGGGAAATTGTCCCATAGTGCCCAGGGATGTGCAGGTTAGGGTGGATTGGCCATGGGAAATTGTCCCATAGTGCCCAGGGATGTGCAGGTTAGAGTGGATTGGCCATGGGAAACTGTCCCATAGTGCCCAGGGATGTGCAGGTTAGGGTGGATTGGCCATCGGAAATTGTCCCATAGTGCCCAGGGATGTGCAGGTTAGGGTGGATTGGCCATCGGAAATTGTCCCATAGTGTCCAGGGATGTGCAGGTTAAGGTGGGATTGGCCATGGGAAATTGTCCAATAGTGCCCAGGGATGTGTAGTTAGGGTGGATTGGCCATGGGAAATTGTCCCATAGTGTCCGGGGATGTGCAGGTTAGGGTGGATTGGCCATGGGAAATTGTCCCATAGTGCCCAGGGATGTGCAGGTTAGGGTTGGATTGGCCATGGGAAATTGTCCCATAGTGCCCAGGGATGTGCAGGTTAGGGTTGGATTGGCCATGGGAAATTGTCCCATAGTGCCCAGGGATGTGCAGGTTAGGGTAGATTGGCCATGGGAAATTGTCCCATAGTGCCCAGGGATGTGCAGGTTAGGGTGGGTTGACCATGGGAAATTGTCCCATAATGCCCAGGGATGTGCAGGTTAGGGTTGGATTGGCCATGGGAAATTGTCCCATAGTGCCCAGGGATGTGCAGGTAAGGGTTGGATTGGCCATGGGAAATTGTCCCATAGTGCCCAGGGATGTGCAGGTTAGGGTAGATTGGACATGGGAAATTGTCCCATAGTGTCCAGGGATGTGCAGGTTAGGGTGGGTTGGCCATGGGAAATTGTCCCATAGTGTCCAGGGATGTGCAGGTTAGGGTGGGTTCGCCATGGGAAATTGTCCCATAGTGTCCAGGGAAGTGCAGTTTAGGGTGGATTGGCCATGGGAAATTGTCCCATAGTGTCCAGGGATGTGCAGGTTAGGGTGGATTGGCTATGGGAAATTGTCCCACAGTGCAGAGGGATGTGCAGGTAAGGGTTGGATTGGCCATGGGAAATTGTCCCATAGTGCCCAGGGATATGCAGGTTAGGGTAGATTGGACATGGGAAATTGTCCCATAGTGTCCAGGGATGTGCAGGTTAGGGTGGGTTGGCCATGGGAAATTGTCCCATAGTGTCCAGGGATGTGCAGGTTAGGGTGGATTGGCCATCGGAAATTGTCCCATAGTGTCCCAGGGATGTGCAGGTTAAGGTGGGATTGGCCATGGGAAATTGTCCCATAGCGCCCAGGGATGTGCAGGTCAGGTTGGGATTGGCCATGAGAAATTGTGCCATAGTGCCCAGGGATGTGCAGGTTAGGGTGGATTGGCCACGGGAAATTGTCCCATAGTGCCCAGGGATGTGCAGGTTAGGGTGGATTGGCCATGGGAAATTGTCCCATAGTGCCCAGGGATGTGCAGGTTAGGGTGGATTGGCCATGGGAAATTGTCCCATAGTGTCCAGGGATGTGCAGGTTAGGGTGGATTGGCCATGGGAAATTGTCCCATAGTGCCCAGGGATGTGCAGGTTAGGCTGGATTGGCCATGGGAAATTGTCCCATAGTGCCCAGGGATGTGCAGGTTAGGGTGTATTGGCCATGGGAAATTGTCCCATGGTGCCCAGGGATATGCAGGTTAGGGTGGATTGGCCATGGGAAATTGTCCCATAGTGCCGAGGGATGTGCAGGTTAGGGTGGATTGGCCATGGGAAATTGTCCCATAGTGTCCCAGGGATGTGCAGGTTAGGGTGGATTGGCCATGGGAAATTGTCCCATAGTGTCCAGGGATGTGCAGGTTAGGGTGGATTGGCCATGGGAAATTGTCCCATAGTGCCCAGGGATGTGCAGGTTAGGGTGGATTGGCCATGGGAAATTGTCCCATAGTGCCCAGGGATGTGCAGGTTAGGGTGGATTGGCCATGGGGAATTGTCCCATAGTGCCCAGGGATGTGCAGGTTAGGGTGGGATTGGCCATGGGAAATTGTCCCATAGTGCCCAGGGATGTGCAGGTTAGGGTGGATTGGCCATGGGAAATTGTCCCACAGTGTCCAGGGATGTGCAGGTTAGGGTGGATTGGCCATGGGAAATTGTCCCATAGTGCCCAGGGATGTGCAGGTTAGGGTGGGATTGGCCATGGGGAATTGTCCCACAGTGTCCAGGGATGTGCAGGTTAGGGTGGATTGGCCATGGGAAATTGTCCCATAGTGCCCAGGGATGTGCAGGTTAGGCTGGATTGGCCATGGGGAATTGTCCCATAGTGCCCAGGGATGTGCAGGTTAGGGTGGATTGGCCATGGGAAATTGTCCCATAGTGCCCAGGGATGGGCAGGTTAGGGTGGGATTGGCCATGGGAAATTGTCCCATGGTGCCCAGGGATGTGCAGTTTAGGGTGGATTGGCCATGGGAAATTGTGCCATAGTGCCCAGGGTTGTGCAGGTTAGGCTGGATTGGCCATGGGAAATTGTCCCATAGTGCCCAGGGATGTGCAGGTTAGGGTGGGATTGGCCATGGGAAATTGTCCCATAGTGCCCAGGGATGTGCAGGTTAGGCTGGATTGGCCATGGGAAATTGTCCCATAGTGCCCAGGGATGTGCAGGTTAGGGTGGGATTGGCCATGGGAAATTGTCCCATAGTGCCCAGGGATGTGCAGGTTACGCTGGATTGGCCATGGGAAATTGTCCCATAGTGCCCAGGGATGTGCAGGTTAGGCTGGATTGGCCATGGGAAATTGTCCCATAGTGCCCAGGGATGTGCAGGTTAGGCTGGGTTGGCCATGGGAAATTGTCCCATAGTGTCCAGGGATGTGCAGGTTAGAGTGTGATTGGCCATGGGAAATTGTCCCATAGTGTCCAGGGAAGTGCAGTTTAGGGTGGGTTGGCCATGGGAAATTGTCCCATAGTGTCCAGGGATGTGCAGGTTAGGGTGGGTTGGCCATGGGGAATTGTCCCATAGTGCCCAGGGATGTGCAGGTTAGGCTGGATTGGCCATGGGGAATTGTCCCATAGTGCCCAGGGATGTGCAGTTTAGGGTGGATTGGCCATGGGAAATTGTCCCATAGTGCCCAGGAATGTGCAGGTTAGGGTGGATTGGCCATGGGAAATTGTCCCATGGTGCCCAGGGATGTGCAGGTTAGGCTGGATTGGCCATGGGGAATTGTCCCATAGTGCCCAGTGATGTGCAGGTTAGGGTGGATTGGCCATGGGAAATTGTCCCATAGTGCCCAGGGATGGGCAGGTTAGGGTGGGATTGGCCACGGGAAATTGTCCCATGGTGCCCAGGGATGTGCAGGTTAGGGTGGATTGGCCATGGGAAATTGTCCCATGGTGCCCAGGGATGTGCAGGTTAGGGTGGATTGGCCATGGGAAATTGTCCCATAGTGCCCAGGGATGTGCAGGTTAGGCTGGATTGGCCATGGGGAATTGTCCCATAGTGCCCAGGGATGTGCAGGTTAGGGTGGATTGGCCATGGGAAATTGTCCCATAGTGCCCAGGGATGGGCAGGTTAGGGTGGGATTGGCCATGGGAAATTGTCCCATGGTGCCCAGGGATGTGCAGGTTAGGGTGGATTGGCCATGGGAAATTGTCCCATAGTGTCCAGGGATGTGCAGGTTAGGGTGGATTGGCCATGGGAAATTGTCCCATAGTGCCCAGGGATGTGCAGGTTAGGCTGGATTAGCCATGGGAAATTGTGCCATAGTGTCCAGGGATGTGCAGCTTAGGGTGGATTGGCCATGAGAAATTGTCCCATCGTGCCCAGGGATGTGCAGGTTAGGCTGGATTGGCCATGGGAAATTGTCCCATAGTGCCCAGGGATGTGCAGGTTAGGGTGGATTGGCCATGGGAAATTGTCCCATAGTGCCCAGGGATGTGCAGGTTAGGGTGTATTGGCCATGGGAAATTGTCCCATAGTGCCCAGGGATGAACATGTTAGGGTGGATTGGCCATGGGAAATTGTGCCATAGTGTCCAGGAATTTGCAGGTTAGGGTGTATTGGCCATGGGAAATTGTCCCATAGTGCCCAGGGATGTACAGGTTAGGGTGGATTGGCCATGGGAAATTGTCCCAAAGTGTCCGGGGATGTGCAGGTTAGAGTGGATTGGCCATGGCAAACTGTCCCATAGTGCCCAGGGATGTACAGTTTCGGGTGGATTGGCCATGGGAAATTGTCCCATAGTGCCCAGGGATGTGCAGGTTAGGGTGGATTGGCAATCGGAAATTGTCCCATAGTGTCCAGGGATGTGCAGGTTAAGGTGGGATTGGCCATGGGAAATTGTCCAATAGTGCCCATGGATGTGCAGGTTAGGGTGGATTGGCCATGGGAAATTGTCCCATAGTGCCCAGGGATGTGCAGGTTAGGGTGTATTGTCCATGGGAAATTGTCCCATAGTGCCCAGGGATGAACATGTTAGGGTGGATTGGCCATGGGAAATTGTCCCATAGTGCCCAGGGATTTGCAGGTTAGGGTGTATTGGTCATGGGAAATTGTCCCATAGTGTCCAGGCATGTGCAGGTTAGGGTGGATTGGCCATCGGAAATTGTCCCATAGCCCTTCATGGGAAATTGTCCCATAGAGCCCAGGGATGTGCACGTTAGAGTGGATTGGCCATGGGAAACTTTCCCATAGTGCCCAGGGATGTACAGGTTAGGGTGGATTGGCCATGGGAAATTGTCCCATAGTGCCCAGGGATGTGCAGGTTAGGGTGGATTGGCCATCGGAAATTGTCCCATAGTGTCCAGGGATGTGCAGGTTAAGGTGGGATTGGCAATGGGAAATTGTCCCATAGCGGCCAGGGATGTGCAGGTTAGGGTGGGATTGGCCATGGGAAATTGTCCCATAGTGCCCAGGGATGTGCAGGTTAGAGTGTGATTGGCCATGGGAAATTGTCCCATAGTGTCCAGGGAAGTGCAGTTTTGGGTGGGTTGGCCATGGGAAATTGTCCCATAGTGTCCAGGGATGTGCAGGTTAGGGTGCGTTCACCATGGGAAATTGTCCCATAGTGTCCAGGGAAGTGCAGTTTAGGGTGGATTGGCCATGGGAAATTGTCCCATAGTGTCCATGGATGTGCAGGTTAGGATGGGTTCGCAATGGGAAATTGTCCCATAGTGTCCAGGGATGTGCAGGTTAGGGTGGATTGGCTATGGGAAATTGTCCCATAGTGTCCAGGGATGTGCAGGTTAGGGTGGATTGGCCATGGGAAATTGTCCCATCGTGCCCAGGGATATGCAGGTTAGGGTGGGTTGGCCGTGGGGAATTGTCCCATTGTGCCCAGGGATGTGCAGGTTAGGGTGGGTTGGCCATGGGGAATTGTCCCATAGTGCCCAGGGATGTGCAGGTTAGGCTGGATTGGCCATTGGGAATTGTCCCATAGTGCCCAGGGATGTGCAGCTTAGGGTGGATTGGCCATGGGAAATTGTCCCATAGTGCCCAGGGATGGGCAGGTTAGGGTGGGATTGGCCATGGGAAATTGTCCCATGGTGCCCAGGGATGTGCAGGTTAGGGTGGATTGGCCATGGGAAATTGTCCCATAGTGCCCAGGGATGTGCAGGTTAGGCTGGATTGGCCATGGGGAATTGTCCCATAGTGCCCAGGGATGTGCAGGTTAGGGTGGATTGGCCATGGGAAATTGTCCCATAGTGCCCAGGGATGGGCAGGTTAGGGTGGGATTGGCCATGGGAAATTGTCCCATGGTGCCCAGGGATGTGCAGGTTAGGGTGGATTGGCCATGGGAAATTGTGCCATAGTGTCCAGGGATGTGCAGCTTAGGGTGGATTGGCCATGGGAAATTGTCCCATAGTGCCCAGGGTTGTGCAGGTTAGGCTGGATTGGCCATGGGAAATTGTCCCATAGTGCCCAGGGATGTGCAGGTTAGGGTGGATTGGCCATGGGAATTTGTCCCATAGTGCCCAGGGATGTGCAGGTTAGGCTGGATTGGCCATGGGAAATTGTCCCATAGTGCCCAGGGATGTGCAGGTTAGGGTGGATTGGCCATGGGAAATTGTCCCATAGTGCCCAGGGATGTGCAGGTTACGCTGGATTGGCCATGGGAAATTGTCCCATCGTGCCCAGGGATGTGCAGGTTAGGTTGGATTGGCCATGGGAAATTGTCCCATAGTGCCCAGGGATGTGCAGGTTAGGCTGGATTGGCTGTCGGAAATTGTCCCATAGTGCCCAGGGATGTGCAGGTTAGGGTGGATTGGCCATGGGAAATTGTCCCATAGTGCCCAGGGATGTGCAGGTTAGAGTGGATTGGCCATGGGAAACTGTCCCATAGTGCCCAGGGATGTGCAGGTTAGGGTGGATTGGCCATGGGAAATTGTCCCATAGTGCCCAGGGATGTGCAGGTTAGGGTGGATTGGCCATCGGAAATTGTCCCATAGTGTCCAGGGATGTGCAGGTTAAGGTGGGATTGGCCATGGGAAATTGTCCAATAGTGCCCAGGGATGTGTAGTTAGGGTGGATTGGCCATGGGAAATTGTCCCATAGTGTGCGGGGATGTGCAGGTTAGGGTGGATTGGCCATGGGAAATTGTCCCATAGTGCCCAGGGATGTGCAGGTTAGGGTTGGATTGGCCATGGCAAATTGTCCCATAGTGCCCAGGGATGTGCAGGTTAGGGTTGGATTGGCCATGGGAAATTGTCCCATAGTGCCCAGGGATGTGCAGGTTAGGGTAGATTGGACATGGGAAATTGTCCCATAGTGCCCAGGGATGTGCAGGTTAGGGTGGGTTGACCATGGGAAATTGTCCCATAATGCCCAGGGATGTGCAGGTTAGGGTTGGATTGGCCATGGGAAATTGTCCCATAGTGCCCAGGGATGTGCAGGTAAGGGTTGGATTGGCCATGGGAAATTGTCCCATAGTGCCCAGGGATGTGCAGGTTAGGGTAGATTGGACATGGGAAATTGTCCCATAGTGTCCAGGGATGTGCAGGTTAGGGTGGGTTGGCCATGGGAAATTGTCCCATAGTGTCCAGGGATGTGCAGGTTAGGGTGGGTTCGCCATGGGAAATTGTCCCATAGTGTCCAGGGAAGTGCAGTTTAGGGTGGATTGGCTATGGGAAATTGTCCCACAGTGCCCAGGGATATGCAGGTTAGGGTGGGTTGGCCGTGGGGAATTGTCCCATAGTGCCCAGGGATGTGCAGGTTAGGCTGGATTGGCCATGGGGAATTGTCCCATAGTGCCCAGGGATGTGCAGGTTAGGGTGGTTTGGCCATGGGGAATTGTCCCATAGTGCCCAGGGATGTGCAGGTTAGGGTGGATTCGCCATTGGGAATTGTCCCATAGTGCCCAGGGATGTGCAGGTTAGGGTGGATTGGCCATGGGAAATTGTCCCATAGTGCCCAGGGATGTGCAGGTTAGGGTGGATTCGCCATTGGGAATTGTCCCATAGTGCCCAGGGATGTGCAGGTTCGGGTGGATTGGCCATGGGAAATTGTCCCATAGTGTCCAGGGCTGTGCAGGTTAGGGTGGGATTGGCCATGGGGAATTGTCACATAGTGCCCAGGGATGTGCAGGTTAGGCTGGGATTGGCCATGGGAAATTGTCCCATAGTGTCCAGGGATGTGCAGGTTAGGGTGGATTGGCCATGGGAAATTGTCCCATAGTGTCCAGGGATGTGCAGGTTAGAGTGGATTGGCCATGGGAAACTGTCCCATAGTGCCCAGGGATGTACAGGTTAGGGTGGGATTGGCCATGGGAAATTGTCCCATAGTGTCCAGGGATGTGCAGGTTTGGGTGGATTGGCCATGGGAAATTGTCCCATAGTGTCCAGGGATGTGCAGGTTAGAGTGGATTGGCCATGGGAAATTGTCCCATAGTGCCCAGGGATGTACAGGTTAGGGTGGATTGGCCATGGGAAATTGTCCCATAGTGCCCAGTGATGTGCAGGTTAGGGTGGATTGGCCATCGGAAATTGTCCCATAGTGTCCAGGGATGTGCAGGTTAAGGTGGGATTGGCCATGGGAAATTGTCCCATAGTGCCCAGGGATGTGTAGTTAGGGGGGATTGGCCATGGGAAATTGTCCCATAGTGCCCAGGGATGTGCAGGTTAGGGTGGGATTGGCCATGGGAAATTGTCCCATAGTGTCCAGGATGTGCAGGTTAGGGTGGGATTGGTCATGGGAAATTGTCCCATAGTGCCCAGGGATGTGCAGGTTAGGGTGGATTGGCCATGGGAAATTGTCCCATAGTGTCCAGGGATGTGCAGGTTAGGGTGGGTTCGCCATGGGAAATTGTCCCATAGTGTCCAGGGATGTGCAGGTTAGGGTGGATTGGCCATGGGAAATTGTCCCATAGTGCCCAGGGATATGCAGTTTAGGGTGGGTTGGCCATAGGAAATTGTCCCATAGTGCCCAGGGATGTGCAGGTTAGGGTGGGTTGGCCATGGGAAATTGTCCCATAGTGCCCAGGGATGTGCAGGTTAGGCTGGATTGGCCATGGGGAATTGTCCCATAGTGCCCAGGGATGTGCAGGTTAGGGTGGATTGGCCATGGGAAATTGTCCCATAGTGCCCAGGGATGTGCAGGTTAGGGTGGGATTGGCCATGGGAAATTGTCCCATAGTGCCCAGGGATGTGCAGGTCAGGGTGGGATTGGCCATGGGAAATTGTCCCATAGTGCCCAGTGATGTGCAGGTTAGGGTGGGATTGGCCATGGGAAATTGTCCCATAGTGCCCAGGGATGTGCAGGTTAGGGTGGATTGGCCATGGGAAATTGTCCCATAGTGTCCAGGGATGTGCAGGTTAGGGTGGATTGGCCATGGGAAATTGTCCCATAGTGCCCAGGGATGTGCAGGTCAGGGTGGGATTGGCCATGGGAAATTGTCCCATAGTGTCCCAGGGATGTGCAGGTTAGGGTGGGATTGGCCATGGGGAATGGATTTGTTGCAGTCAGCCTTTGGTGGGATGGTGTGGACGAGTCGGGCCGAATGGCCTGTTTCTACACTGCGATCTGAAGACACCGGTTTTGAACTGAAATTGACACAGTTAAACATCACACAACACCAGGGTTCAGTCCGACAGGTTTATTTGGAAGCACGAGGTTTCGGAACGCTGCTGATTGGTCAGGGAGGTATGGGGCAGGGTCATAGGACCCAGTATTTATCGCAAAAGATCACAGTGCCACACAACGGAACAAACCAGGCTTGCTGTTCCCCCGATGATCAGTGGGAATGGGCAGACAGGTTCCCCTTCATTCATCTGGAACTCCCTGAACGTGTTCTCTGTCACATTCCCCGAGGTAACGTCAGGTCTGATATTTAAGGGAGGTCCCATCTGAGCTGAGGATGTGTATTAACGGGGTGAGGTTCGAGTCGGTCTGTATCCCAGCCCTGAGTCAGACTGGTTCCGTTCCCAAAGTCACGCAGGCTGGCTGGCTGCAGGGTCTGTGTCTGGGAACAAACTCACACTCGTATGTCAATCTAAATCTGCAAACACACATTCACCACAGAGGCGTGTGTGTGTGTGTGTGTGTGTGTGTGTGTGTGTGTGTGTGTGTGTGTGTGTGTGTGTGTGTGTGTGTGTGTGTGTGAGTATCATATCTCTCCCTCTTTCCCCTCCCTCTCTCTCCCTCCCTCTCTCCCGGGGAGCTGGGATGGGTGTCACTGTGTTGGGGACCTCTCTGCCCTCCTGGTAGTGTCCAGCCCTCAGACCCAGGAGGCTCTTGGTTCCAATACTCCCTCAGGGGCCCCAGCCTGGGACTGGAGCCTGGCACCAGGAGGGCTGCGGGGATGGTGACCGTCATTCACTGGGAGACAGAAACCTCCCCCACTCCCCCATCCCCTCACACACCCGATCCCCCCCACCCCCATCACATCGAGGGAGGGGTTACATGTTGGTGTGGGCGAGGTCAGGGCCGTGGGCCAATGGGAACGCAGCAGCAGGGCTCACGGAGATTGCCCCTGGCCCGTGATGGGCCGAAGGATCTCCTCAGACACAATAGGTCATGGTGACTCGCTGACGCCCCCTGCTGTCATCCTCAGCCCAGCCACGGTGACCTTTCACCTCACCCCCTCCCTGCGGGGGGTTGGCGTTGGGGGGAGGAGTTGGAATCTGCTCCATTTCACGTCCAGAGACTGAAGCCGATTGGTCAGAGGGAGGACGGCCTGGAGGTCAGGGGTCACAGAGAGGCCCGGTCCGGGTCGGGGTTCACGGATAGGCCCTGGCCAAAGTCAGGAGTCACAACAGGCCCTGGCAAAGGTCAGGGGTCACGGAGAGGCAAGACTCAGATCAGGGGTCACGGAAATGCCTGGCCAAGGTCAGGGGTCACAGCGAGGAATGGCCAAGGTCAGGGGTCACGGAGAGGCAAGATTCAGGTCAGGGGTCACGGAAATGCCTGGCCAAGGTCAGGGGTCACGGAGGGGCATGGCCAAGGTCAGAGGTCACGGAGAGTCAAGATTCAGGTCAGGGGTCACGGAAATGCCTGGCCAAGGTCAGGGGTCACGGAGAGGCACGGCCAAAGTCGGGGGTCACGACGAGGCCTCACCAAGGTTAGGGGTCACAGCGAGGAATGGGCAAGGTCAGGGTTCATGGCTCAGGGTCAGAGGGTCCGAGAGGTCAAGCTGTGGAACGGTTTCTCCTCCCCCTCAGCCCCTTCCTCGAGGGAGGGGGGGTCAAACCCAGAGGCTCACTCGAGAGGCTGAGACAGATCGATGGGATCGCAGCCGGATTCCCGAACTTTCACACTCCGCACGGAGATCCCAGACTGTGGAGGGAAGGGAGAGGAACACCATCAGACCGGGAGGGGGTTACAGAGAGAGGGAGGGGGTTACAGAGATAGGGAGGGGGTTACAGAGAGAGGGAGGGGGTTACAGAGATAGGGAGGGGGTTACAGAGATAGGGAGGGGGGTGTAGGGGCTGGAGGGGGTGACAGAGATAGGGAGGGGGTGTATGGGCTGGAGGGGGTTACAGAGATAGGGAGGGGGTGTAGGGGCTGGAGGGGGTTACAGAGATAGGGAGGGGGTGTAGGGGCTGCAGGGGGTTACAGAGATAGGGAGGGGGTGTAGGGGCTGGAGGGGGTTACAGAGATAGGGAGGGGGTGTAGGGGCTGGAGGGGGTTACAGAGATAGGGAGGGGGAGTAGGGGCTGGAGAGGTGTTACAGAGATAGGGAGGGGGTGTATGTGCTGGAGGGGGTGACAGAGATAGGGAGGGGGTGTAGGGGCTGGAGGGCGTTACAGAGATAGGGAGGGGGTGTAGGGGCTGGAGGGCGTTACAGAGATAGGGAGGGGGTGTAGGGACTGGAGGGCGTTACAGAGATAGGGAGGGGGTGTAGGGACTGGAGGGGGTTACAGAGATAGGGAGGGGGTGTAGGGGAGATGGGGGGTAGTGGAGGAGGGGGGTGTGGGGTCGGGGTGACCCTGAGGGGGGTGCGGTGCTGACCTGGTCCCGGGCTGGAATGTGTTTCCGTTGGATGACCAGCGCGGTGACGGATATCCCCAGGGCAGAGACCAGGAAAACCAGGAACACCATCTTCATCAGGAAGGAGAGGACCTGGAAAACACAACACAGTGACGGGGGGGGGGGGGGGAGGGGGATCGTGGTGAGGGGGGAGGGAGGGGGAATTGCGGTGAGGGGGGAGGGGGGGGGACGCAGCGACGGGGAGGGAGGGGGATTGCGGTGAGGGGGGAGGGAGGGGGATCGCGGTGAGGGGGGAGGGAGAGGGATCACGGTGAGGGGGGAGGGAGGGGGCCAATGTGAGGGGGGAGGGAGAGGGAGGGGGTGAGGGGGGAGGCAGAGGGATCATGGTGAGGGGGGAGGGAGGGGGAACGCGGTGAGGGGGAGGGAGGGAGGGAGAGAGTGGGGGAGGAGAGAGTGTGGGGGGGGGGGGGGAACACAGTGAGGGGGAGGGCGGGGTGACACGGTGAGGGGGGGAGGGAGGGGGATCGCGGTGAGGGGGAGGGAGGGGCAACACGGTGAGGGGGAGGGAGGGGGGACGCGGTGAGGGGGAGGGAGGGGGATCGCGGTGAGGGGGGGAGGGAGGGGGAACACGGTGAGGGGGAGGGAGGGGGACGCGGTGAGGGGGAGGGAGGGGGATCGCGGTGAGGGGGGAGGGAGGGGCAACACGGTGAGGGGGAGGGAGGGGGACGCGGTGAGGGGGAGGGAGGGGGATCGCGGTGAGGGGGAGGGAGGGGGCACACGGTGAGGGGGG
>NC_083440.1:2244572-2359701 GCF_020745735.1 Hemiscyllium ocellatum | reverse complement strand
CAATGTTCAGTGCATGATGCCCAGTGTTCAATGTTCAGTGCATGGTGCGCAGTGTTCAATGTGCAGTGCATGGTGCCCAGTGTTCAATGTGCAGTGCATGGTGCCCAGTGTTCAATGTTCAGTGCATGGTGCCCAATGTTCAATGTTCAGTGCGTGATGCCCAGTGTTCAATGTGCAGTGCATGGTGCCCAGTGTTCAATGTTCAGTGCATGGTGCCCAGTGTTCAATGTGATGTGCATGGTGCCAAGAGTTCAATTATCAATGCATGCCGCACAGTGTTCAATGTTCAGTGCATGGTGCCCAGTGTACAGTGCACAGTGCCCAGTGTTCAATGTTCAGTGCATGGTGCCCAGGGTTCAATGTTCAATGCATGCTCCCCAATATTCAATCTGCAGTGCATGGTGCCAAGTGTTCAATGTTCAGTGCATGGTGCCCAGTGTTCAATGTGCAGCATTCAGTGTGCAATGTTCAGTGCATGGTGCCCAGTGATCAATGTTCAGTGCATGGTGCCCAGTGTTCAATGTTCAGTGCATGATGCCCAGTGTTCAATGTTCAGTGCATGGTGCCCAATGTTCAATGTTCAGTGCATGGTGCCCAGTGTTCAATGTGCAGCATTCAGTGTGCAATGTTCAGTGCATGGTGCCCAGTGATCAATGTTCAGTGCATGGCGTCCAGTGTTCAATGTTCAGTGCATGATGCTCAGTGTTCAATGTGCAGTGCATGGTGCCCAGTGTTCAATGTGCAGTGTTCAGTGTTCAATGTTCAGTGCATGGTGCCCAGTGCTCAATGTGCAGTGCATTGTGCCCAGTGTTCAATGTTCAGTGCATGGTGCCCAGTGTTCAATGTGCAGCGTTCAGTGTGCAATGTTCAGTGCATGGTGCCCAGTGCTCAATGTGCAGTGCATTGTGCCCAGTGTTCAATGTTCAGTGCATGGTGCCCAGTGTTCAATGTGCAGTGTTCAGTGTTCAATGTTCAGTGCGTGATGCCCAGTGTTCAATGTGCAGTGCATGGTGCCCAGTGTTCAATGTTCAGTGCATGTTGCCCAGTGTTCAATGTGCAGCGTTCAGTGTGCAATGTTCAGTGCATGGTGCCCAGTGATCAATGTTCAGTGCATGATGCCCAGTGTTCAATGTTCAGTGCATGGTGCCCAGTGTTCAATGTGCAGTGCATGATGCCCAGTACTCAATGTGCAGTGTTCAGTGTACAATGTTCAGTGCATGGTGCCCAGTGTTCAATGTGCAGCGTTCAGTGTTCAATGTTCTGTGCATGGTGCCCAGTGTTCGAAGTTCAATGCATGGCACCCAGTGTTTAATGTGCAGTGCATGATGCCCAGTGTACAGTGCCCAGTGTTCAATGTTCAGTGCATGGTGCACAGTGTTCAATGTGCAGCATGCAGTGTTCAATGTTCAGTGCATGGTGCCCAGTGTTCAATGTTCAGTGCATGATGCCCAGTGTTCAATGTTCAGTGCAAGATGCCCAGTGTTCAATGTGCAGCGTTCAGTGTTCAATGTTCAGTGCATGGTGCCCAGTGTTCAATATGCAGCGTTCAGTGTTCAATGTGCAGTGCATGGTGCCCAGTGTTCAATGTTCAGTGCATGGTGCCCAGTGTTCAATGTGTAGCATTCAGTGTTCAATGTTCAGTGCATGGTGCCCAGTGTTCAATGTTCAGTGCATGGTGCCCAGTGTTCAATGTGCAGCATTCAGTGTTCAGTGTTCTGTGCATGGTGCCCAGTGTTCAATGTTCAGTGCATGGTGCCCAGTGTTCAATGTTTAGTGCATGATGCCCAGTGTTCAATGTGCAGTGCATGGTGCCCAGTGTTCAATGTTCAGTGCATGGTGCGCAGTGTTCAATGTGCAGTGCCTGGTGCCCAGTGTTCAATGTTCAGTGCATGGTGCCCAGTGTTCAATGTGCAGCATTCAGTGTTCAGTGTTCTGTGCATGGTGCCCAGTGTTCAATGTTCAGTGCATGGTGCCCAATGTTCAATGTTCAGTGCATGGTGCCCAGTGTTCAATGTGCAGCATTCAGTGTTCAGTGTTCTGTGCATGGTGCCCAGTGTTCAATGTTCAGTGCATGGTGCCCAGTGTTCAATGTGCAGTGTTCAGTGTTCAATGTTCAGTGCATGGTGCCCAGTTTTCACTGTTCAGTGCAGGGTGCCCAATGTTCAATGTTCAGTGAATGGTGCCCAGTGTTCAATGTTCAGTGCGTGATGCCCAGTGTTCAATGTTCAGTGCATGGTGCCCAGTGATCAATGTTCAGTGCATGATGCCCAGTGTTCAATGTTCAGTGCATGGTGCGCAGTGTTCAATGTGCAGTGCATGGTGCCCAGTGTTCAATGTGCAGTGCATGGTGCCCAGTGTTCAATGTTCAGTGCATGGTGCCCAATGTTCAATGTTCAGTGCGTGATGCCCAGTGTTCAATGTGCAGTGCATGGTGCCCAGTGTTCAATGTTCAGTGCATGGTGCCCAGTGTTCAATGTTATGTGCATGGTGCCAAGAGTTCAATTATCAATGCATGCCGCACAGTGTTCAATGTTCAGTGCATGGTGCCCAGTGTACAGTGCACAGTGCCCAGTGTTCAATGTTCAGTGCATGGTGCCCAGGGTTCAATGTTCAATGCATGCTCCCCAATATTCAATCTGCAGTGCATGGTGCCAAGTGTTCAATGTTCAGTGCATGGTGCCCAGTGTTCAATGTGCAGCATTCAGTGTGCAATGTTCAGTGCATGGTGCCCAGTGATCAATGTTCAGTGCATGGTGCCCAGTGTTCAATGTTCAGTGCATGATGCCCAGTGTTCAATGTTCAGTGCATGGTGCCCAATGTTCAATGTTCAGTGCATGGTGCCCAGTGTTCAATGTGCAGCATTCAGTGTGCAATGTTCAGTGCATGGTGCCCAGTGATCAATGTTCAGTGCATGATGCCCAGTGTTCAATGTTCAGTGCATGGTGCCCAGTGTTCAATGTTCAGTGTATGGTGCCCAGTGTTCAATGTGCAGCGTTCAGTGTTCAATGTTCAGTGCATGGCGTCCAGTGTTCAATGTTCAGTGCATGATGCTCAGTGTTCAATGTGCAGTGCATGGTGCCCAGTGTTCAATGTGCAGTGTTCAGTGTTCAATGTTCAGTGCATGGTGCCCAGTGTTCAATGTTCAGTGCATGGTGCCCAGTGTTCAATGTGCAGTGTTCAGTGTTCAATGTTCAGTGCATGGTGCCCAGTGCTCAATGTGCAGTGCATTGTGCCCAGTGTTCAATGTTCAGTGCATGGTGCCCAGTGTTCAATGTGCAGCGTTCAGTGTGCAATGTTCAGTGCATGGTGCCCAGTGCTCAATGTGCAGTGCATTGTGCCCAGTGTTCAATGTTCAGTGCATGGTGCCCAGTGTTCAATGTGCAGTGTTCAGTGTTCAATGTTCAGTGCGTGATGCCCAGTGTTCAATGTGCAGTGCATGGTGCCCAGTGTTCAATGTTCAGTGCATGTTGCCCAGTGTTCAATGTGCAGCGTTCAGTGTGCAATGTTCAGTGCATGGTGCCCAGTGATCAATGTTCAGTGCATGATGCCCAGTGTTCAATGTTCAGTGCATGGTGCCCAGTGTTCAATGTGCAGTGCATGATGCCCAGTACTCAATGTGCAGTGTTCAGTGTACAATGTTCAGTGCATGGTGCCCAGTGTTCAATGTGCAGCGTTCAGTGTTCAATGTTCTGTGCATGGTGCCCAGTGTTCGAAGTTCAATGCATGGCACCCAGTGTTTAATGTGCAGTGCATGATGCCCAGTGTACAGTGCCCAGTGTTCAATGTTCAGTGCATGGTGCACAGTGTTCAATGTGCAGCATGCAGTGTTCAATGTTCAGTGCATGGTGCCCAGTGTTCAATGTTCAGTGCATGATGCCCAGTGTTCAATGTTCAGTGCATGGTGCCCAGTGTTCAATGTGCAGCGTTCAGTGTTCAATGCACAGTGCATGGTGCCCAGTGTTCAATGTTCAGTGCATGATGCCCAGTGTTCAATGTTCAGTGCATGGTGCCCAGTGTTCAATGTGCAGCGTTCAGTGTTCAATGCACAGTGCATGCCGCACAGTGTTCAATGTGCAGTGCATGGTGCATATCGTTCAATGTACAGCATTCAGTTTGCAATGTTCAGTGCATGATGCCCAGTGTTCAATCTGCAGTGCATGGTGCCCAGTGTTCAATGTTCAGTGCATGGTGCCCAGTGTTCAATGTTCAATGCATGCTCCCCAGTGTTCAATGTGCAGTGCATGGTGCCCAGTGTTCAATGTTCGGTGCAGGGTGCCCAGTGTTCAATGTTCAGTGCATGGTGCCCACTGTCAAATGTTCAGTGCATGGTGCCCAGTGTTCAATGTTCAGTGCATGATGCCCAAATGTTCAATGTGCAGTGCATGGTGCCCAGTGTTCAATGTTCAGTGTATGGTGCCCAATGTTCAATGTGCAGTGCATGGTGCTCAATGTTCAATGTTACGTGCATGGTGCCCAGTGTTCAATGTTCAGTGTATGGTGCCCAATGTTCAATGTTACGTGCATGGTGCCCAGTGTTCAATGTTCAGTGTATGGTGCCCAATGTTCAATGTTACGTGTATGGTGCTCAGTGTTCAATGTTCAGTGCATGATGCCCAGTGTTCAATGTGCAGCGTTCAGTGTTCAATGTCACATGCATGGTGCCAAGTGTTCAATGTTCAGTGCATGATGCCCAGTGTTCAATGTGCAGCGTTCAGTGTTCAATGTTACGTGCATGGTGCCCAGTGTTCAATGTTCAGTGTATGGTGCCCAATGTTCAATGTCACGTGCATGGTGCCCAGTGTTCAATGTTCAGTGTATGGTGCCCAATGTTCAATGTTACGTGCATGGTGCCCAGTGTTCAATGTTCAGTGCATGATGCCCAGTGTTCAATGTGCAGCGTTCAGTGTTCAATGTTACGTGCATGGTGCCAAGTGTTCAATGCTCAGTGCATGGTGCCCAGTGGTCAATGTGCAGTGCATGGTGCCCAGTGTTCAATGTTCAGTGCATGGTGTCAAATGTTCAATGTTATGTGCATGGTGCCCAGTGTTCAATGTTCAGTGTATGGTGCCCAATGTTCAATGTTACGTGCATGGTGCCCAGTGTTCAATATTCAGTGTATGGTGCCCAATGTTCACTGTTACGTGCATGGTGCCCAGTGTTCAATGTTCAGTGCATGATGCCCAGTGTTCAATGTGTAGCGTTCAGTGTGCAATGTTCAGTGCATGGCGCCCAATGTTCAACGTTCAGTGCATGATGCCCAGTGTTCAATGTTCAGTGCATGGTGCCCAGTGTTCAATGTGCAGTGCATGGTGCATATCGTTCAATGTACAGCATTCAGTGTTCAATGTTCAGTGCATGGTGCCCAGTGTTCAATGTGTAGCGTTCAGTGTGCAATGTTCAGTGCATGGCGCCCAATGTTCAACGTTCAGTGCATGATGCCCAGTGTTCAATGTTCAGTGCATGGTGCCCAGTGTTCATTATTCAGTGCATGATGCCCAGTGTTCAATGTTCAGTGCATGGTGCCCAGTGTTCAATGTTCAGTGCATGATGCCCAGTGTTCAATGTTCAGTGCATGGTGCCCAGTGTTCATTGTTCAGTGCATGGTGCCCAGTGTTCAATGTTCAGTGCATGGTGCCAAGAGTTCAATTATCAATGCATGCCGCACAGTGTTCAAAGCTCAGTGCATGGTGCCCAGTGTTCAATGTTCAGTGCATGGTGCGCAGTGTTCAATGTTCAGTGCATGGTGCGCAGTGTTCAATGTTCAATGCATGCTCCCCGGTATTCAATGTTCAGTGCATGGTGCCCAGTGTTTAATGTGCAGCGTTCAGTGTTCAATGTTCAGTGCACGGTGCCCAGTGTTCAATGTTCAGTGCATGGTGCCCAGTGTTCAATGTGCAGTGCATGTTGCCCAGTGTTCAATGTTCAGTGCATGGCGCCCAGTGTTCAATGTGCAGTGCATGTTGCCCGGTGTTCAATGTTCAGTGCATGGTGCCCAGTGTTCAATGTGCAGTGCATGGTGCCCAGTTTTCACTGTTCCGTGCATGATGCCCAGTACTCAATGTGCAGTGTTCAGTGTGCAATGTTCAGTGCATGGTGCCCAGTGTTCAATGTGCAGTGTTCAGTGTTCAATGTTCAGTGCGTGATGCCCAGTGTTCAATGTTCAGTGCATGGTGCCCAGTGTTCAATGTTCAGTGCATGGTGCCCAGTGTTCAATGTGCAGTGTTCAGTGTTCAATGTTCAGTGCATGGTGCCCAGTGCTCAATGTGCAGTGCATTGTGCCCAGTGTTCAATGTTCAGTGCATGGTGCCCAGTGTTCAATGTGCAGCGTTCAGTGTGCAATGTTCAGTGCATGGTGCCCAGTGATCAATGTTCAGTGCATGATGCCCAGTGTTCAATGTTCAGTGCATGGTGCCCAGTGTTCAATGTTCAGTGCATGGTGCCCAGTTTTCACTGTTCCGTGCATGATGCCCATACTCAATGTGCAGCGTTCAGTGTGCAATGTTCAGTGCATGGTGCCCAGTGTTCAATGTTCAGTGCATGATGCCCAGTGTTCCATGTGCAGTGCATGGCGCCCAGTGTTCAATGTGCAGCGTTCAGTGTTCAATGTCAGTGCATGGTGCCCAGTGTTCGAAGTTCAATGCATGGCACCCAGTGTTTAATGTTCAGTGCATGATGCCCAGTGTACAGTGCCCAGTGTTCAATGTTCAGTGCATTGCCCAGTGTTCAATGTTCAGTGCATGGAGCCCAATGTTCAATGTTACGTGCATGGTGCCCAGTGTTCAATATCCAGTGCACAGTGCACAGTGTTCAATGTTCAGTGCGTGATGCCGTGTTCGATGTTACGTGCATGGTGCACAGTGTTCAATGTTCAGTGCGTGACGCCCAGTGTTCAATGTTACGTGCATGTCGCACAGTGTTCAATGTGCAGTGCATGGTGCCCAACGTTCAATGTTATGTGCATGGTGCCCAGTGTTCAATATCCAGTGCACAGTACACAGTGTTCAATGTTCAGTGCATGGTGCCCAGTGTTCAATGTTCAGTGCATGGTGCCCAATGTTCAATGTTCATTGCATGGTGCCCAACGTTCAATGTTCATTGCATGGTGCCCAGTGTTCAATATCCAGTGCACAGTGCACAGTGTTCAATGTTCATTGCATGGTGCCCAACGTTCCATGTTCAGTGCGTGATGCCCAGTGTTCAATGTTCAGTGCATGGTGCCCAGTGTTCAATGTGCAGTGCATGGTGCCCAGTTTTCACTGTTCCGTGCATGATGCCCAGTACTCAATGTGCAGTGTTCAGTGTGCAATGTTCAGTGCATGGTGCCCAGTGTTCAATGTTCAGTGCATGATGCCCAGTGTTCCATGTGCAGTGCATGGTGCCCAGTGTTCACTGTGCAGTGTTCAGTGTTCAATGTTCAGTGCGTGATGCCCAGTGTTCAATGTGCAGTGCATGGTGCCCTGTGATCAATGTGCAGTGTTCAGTGTTCAATGTTCAGTGCATGGTGCCCAGTGTTCAATGTTCAGTGCATGGTGCCCAGTGTTCAATGTGCAGTGTTCAGTGTTCAATGTTCAGTGCATGGTGCCCAGTGCTCAATGTGCAGTGCATTGTGCCCAGTGTTCAATGTTCAGTGCATGGTGCCCAGTGTTCAATGTGCAGCGTTCAGTGTGCAATGTTCAGTGCATGGTGCCCAGTGATCAATGTTCAGTGCATGATGCCCAGTGTTCAATGTTCAGCGCATGGTGCCCAGTGTTCAATGTTCAGTGCATGGTGCCCAGTTTTCACAGTTCCGTGCATGATGCCCAGTACTCAATGTGCAGCGTTCAGTGTGCAATGTTCAGTGCATGGTGCCCAGTGTTCAATGTTCAGTGCATGATGCCCAGTGTTCCATGTGCAGTGCATGGTGCCCAGTGTTCAATGTGCAGCGTTCAGTGTTCAATGTTCAGTGCATGGTGCCCAGTGTTCGAAGTTCAATGCATGGCACCCAGTGTTTAATGTTCAGTGCATGATGCCCAGTGTACAGTGCCCAGTGTTCAATGTTCAGTGCATGGTGCACAGTGTTCAATGTGCAGCATGCAGTGTTCAATGTTCAGTGCATGGTGCCCAGTGTTCAATGTCAGTGCATGATGCCCAGTGTTCAATGTTCAGTGCATGGTGCCCAGTGTTCAATGTTCAGTGCATGGAGCCCAATGTTCATTGTTACGTGCATGGTGCCCAGTGTTCAATATCCAGTGCACCGTGCACAGTGTTCAATGTTCAGTGCGTGATGCCGTGTTCGATGTTACGTGCATGGTGCACAGTGTTCAATGTTCAGTGCGTGACGCCCAGTGTTCAATGTTACGTGCATGTCGCACAGTGTTCAATGTGCAGTGCATGGTGCCCAACGTTCAATGTTATGTGCATGGTGCCCAGTGTTCAATATCCAGTGTACAGTGCACAGTGTTCAATGTTCAGTGCATGGTGCCCAGTGTTCAATGTTCAGTGCATGGTGCCCAATGTTCATTGCATGGTGCCCAACGTTCAATGTTCATTGCATGGTGCCCAGTGTTCAATGTTCAGTGCATGGTGCCCAGTGTTCAATATCCAGTGCACAGTGCACAGTGTTCAATGTTCATTGCATGGTGCCCAACGTTCCATGTTCAGTGCGTGATGCCCAGTGTTCAATGTTCAGTGCATGGTGCACAGTGTTCAATGTTCAGTGCATGGTGCCAAGAGTTCAATTATCAATGCACGTCGCACAGCGTTCAATGTTCAGTGCATGGTGCCCAGTGTTCAATGTTCATTGCATGGTGCCCAGTGTTCAATGTGCAGCTTTCAGTGTTAAATGTTCAGTGCATGGTGCCCAGTGTTCAATGTTCAGTGCATGGTGCCCAGTGTTAAATGTACAGCTTTCAGTGTTCAATGTTCAGGGCATGGTGCCCAGTGTTTAATGTGCAGCGTTCAGTGTGCAATGTTCAGTGCATGGTGCCCAGTGTTCAATTTTCAGTGCATGATGCCCAGTGTTCAATGTTCAGTGCATGGTGCCCAGTGTGCAGTGCACAGTGCCCAGTGTTAAATGTTCAGCGCATGGTGCCCAGTGTTCAATGTTCAATGCATTTTCCCCAGTGTTCAATGTTCAGTGCATGCTGCCCAGTGTTCAACGATCAGCGCATGGTGCCCAGTGTGCAATGTTCAGTGCATGGTGCCCAGTGTTTAATATGCAGTGCATGATTCCCAGTGTACAGTGCCCAGTGCACAGTGTTCAATGTTCAGTGCATGGTGCACAGTGTTCAATGTTCAGTGCATGATGCCCAGTGTTCAATGTGCAGTGCATGGTGCATATCGTTCAATGTACAGCATTCAGTGTTCAATGTGCAGTGCATGGTGCCCAGTGTTTAATGTGTACCGTTCAGTGTGCAATGTTCAGTGCATGGCGCCCAATGTTCAACGTTCAATGCATGATGCCCAGTGTTCAATGTTCAGTGCATGGTGCCCAGTGTTCAATGTTCAGTGCATGATGCCCAGTGTTCAATGTGTAGCGTTCAGTGTGCAATGTTCAGTGCATGGCGCCCAATGTTCAACGTTCAGTGCATGATGCCCAGTGTTCAATGTTCAGTGCATGGTGCCCAGTGTTCAATGTTCAGTGCATGATGCCCAGTGTTCAATGTTCAGTGCATGGTGCCCAGTGTTCAATTATCAATGCATGCCGCACAGTGCTCAATGTTCAGTGCATGGTGCCCAGTGTACAGTGCACAGTGCCCAGTGTTCAATGTTCAGTGCATGGTGCCCAGTGTTCAATGTGCAGCTTTCAGTGTTCAATGTTCAGTGCATGGTACCCAGTATTCAATGTGCAGTGCATGGTGCCTAGTGTTCAATGTGCAGCGTTCAGTATTCAATGCACAGTGCATGGTGCCCAGTGTTCAATGTTCAGTGCATGGTGCCCAGTGTTCAATGTGCAGCGTTCAGTGTTCAATGTTCAGTGCATGGTGCCCAGTGTTCAAAGTTTAATGCATGCTCCCCAGTGTTCAAAGTGCAGTGCATGTTGCCCAGTGTTCAATGTGCAGCGTTCAGTGTTCAATGTTCAGTGCATGGTGCCCAGTGTTCAATGTGCAGCATTCAGTGTGCAATGTTCAGTGCATGGTGCCCAGTGTTCAATGTGCAGTGCATGGTCCCCAGTGTTCAATGTTACATGCATGGTGCCCAGTGTTCAATGTGCAGTGCATGGTGCCCAGTGTGCAATGTTCAGTGCATGATGCCCAGTGTTCAATGTGCAGTGCATGGTGCCCAGTGTTCAATGTGCAGTGCATGGTCCCCAGTGTTCAATGTTACGTGCATGGTGCCCAGTGTTCAATATCCAGTGCACAGTGTTCAATGTTCAGTGCGTGATGCCCAGTGTTCAATATCCAGTGCACAGTGCACAGTGTTCAATGTTCAGTGCGTGATGCCCAGTGTTCAATGTTCAGTGCATGGTGCCAAGAGTTCAATTATCAATGCATGTCGCACAGTGTTCAATGTTCAGTGCATGGTGCCCAGTGTACAGTGCACAGTGCCCAGTATTTAATGTTCAGTGCATGGTGCCCAGTGTTCAATGTGCAGCTTTCAGTGTTCAATGTTCAGTGCATGGTGCCCAGTGTTCAATGTTCAGTGCATGGTGCCCAGTGTTAAATGCGCAGCTTTCAGTGATCAATGTTCAGTGCATGATGCCCAGTTTTCAATGTTCAGTGCATGGTGCCCAGTGTACAGTGCACAGTGCCCAGTGTTAAATGTTCAGCGCATGGATCCCAGTGTTCAATGTTCAGTGCATGATGCCCAGTGTTCAATGTTCAGTGCATGGTGCCCAGTGTACAGTGCACAGTGCCCAGTGTTAAATGTTCAGCGCATGGTGCCCAGTGTTCAATGTTCAATGCATTTTCCCCAGTGTTCAATGTTCAGTGCATGCTGCCCAGTGTTCAACGTTCAGTGCATGGTGCCCAGTGTGCAATGTTCAGTGCATGGTGCCCAGTGTACAGTGCACAGTGTCCAGTGTTCAATGTTCAGTGCATTGAGCCCAGTGTTTAATATGCAGTGCATGATTCCCAGTGTACAGTGCCCAGTGCACAGTGTTCAATGTTCAGTGCATGATGCCCAGTGTTCAATGTTCAGTGCATGGTGCCCAGTGTTCATTGTGCAGTGCATGGTGCCCAGTGTTCAATGTGCAGCATTCAGTGTTCAATGTTCAGTGCATGGTGTCCCGTGTTCAATGTGCAGCGTTCAGTTTGCAATGTTCAGTGCATGATGCCCAGTGTTCAATGTTCAGTGCATGGTGCCCAGTGTTCAATGTTCAGTGCATGGTGCCCAGTGTTCAAAGAGCAGTGCATGGTGCATATTGTTCAATGTACAGCATTCAGTGTTCAATGTTCAGTGCATGATGCCCAGTGTTTAATGTTCAGCGTTCAGTGTGCAATGTTCAGCGCATGGTGCCCAATGTTCAATGTTCAGTGCATGATGCCCAGTGTTCAATGTGCAGTGCATGGTGCCCAGTGTTCAATGTGCAGCGTTCAGTGTTCAATGTTCAGTGCATGATGCCCAGTGTTCAGTGTGCAGCGTTCAGTGTTCAATGTGCAGTGCATGGTGCCCAGTGTTCAATGTGCAGCGTTCAGTGTTCAATGTGCAGTGCATGGTGCCCAGTGTTCAATGTGCAGCGTTCAGTGTGCAATGTTCACTGCATGGTGCCCAGTGTTCAATGTTCAATGCATGGTGCCCAGTGTTCAATGTTCAGTGCATGGTGCCCAGTGTGCAGTGCACGGTGCCCAGTGTTCAATGTTCAGTGCATGGTGCCCAGTGTTTAATTTGCAATGCATGATGCCCAGTGTACAGTGCCCAGTGCCAAGTGTTCAATGTTCAGTGCATGTTGCACAATGTTCAATGTTCAGTGCATGGTGCCCAGTGTTCAATGTGCAGTGCATGGTCCCCAGTGTTCAATATTCAGTGCGTGGTGCCCAGTGTTCAATGTTCAGTGCATGTTGCCCAGTGTTCAATGTGCAGCGTTCAGTGTTCAATATTCAGTGCATGATGCCCAGTGTTCAATGTTCAGTGCTTGGTGCCCAGTGTTCAATGTTCAGTGCATGGTGCCCAGTGTTCAATGTCCAGTGCATGGTGCCCAGTGTTCAATGTGCTGCGTTCAGGGTTTAATGTTCAGTGCATGGTGCCCAGTGTTCAATGTTCAGTGCATGGTGCCCAGTGTTCAATGATCAGTGCATGAAGCCCAGTGTTCAATGTGCAGCATTCAATGTTCAATGTTCAGTGCATGGTGACCTGTGTTCAATGTTCAGTGCATGGTGCCCAGTGTTCAATGTGCATTGTTCAGTATTCAGTGTTCCAAATTCAGTGTTCAGTATTCAGTGTTCAGTATTAATGTTCAGTATTAAGTGTTCAGAATTCAGTGTTCAGTATTCAATGTTCTGCATTCAGTGTTCAGTGTTCAATATTCAGAATTCGGTGTTCAGTATTCAGTGTTCGGTGTTCAGTCTTCAGTGTTCTGTATTCCTTATTCAGTGATCAGTGTTTTGTCTTCTTTGTTCAGCATTCTTTGTACAGTATTAAGTGTTCTGAATTCAGTGTTCAGTATTCAATGTTCTGCATTCCGTATTCAGTGTTCAGTGTTCAGTGTTCAGTCTTCAGTGTTCAGTATTCAGTGTTCAGTATTCAGTGTTCAGTGTTCAGTGTTCTGTATTCAGTGTTCAGTATTCAGTGTTCTGTATTCAGTGTTCTGTATTCAGTGTCCTGTATTTAGTGTTCTGTATTTGGTGTTCAGTACTCAGTATTCAGTGTTCGGTATTCAGTGTTCTGTATTCAGTGTTCAGTATTCAGTGTTCTGTATTCAGTGTCCTGTATTCAGTGTTCTGTATTTGGTGTTCAGTACTCAGTATTCAGTGTTCGGTATTCAGTGTTCAGTATTAATGTTCATTATTAAGTGTTCAGAATTCAGTGTTCAGTATTCAGTGTTCTGCATTCAGTGTTCTGATTTCAGTTTTCAGTATTCACTGTTCAGTATTCAGTGTTCAGTATTCTGCATTCAGTGTTCAGTGTTCTGTACTCAGTGTTCTGTACTCAGTGTTCAGTATTAAGTGTTCAGTATTAAGTGTTCAGTATTAAGTGTTCAGAATTCAGTATCCAGTATTCAATGTTCTGTATTCAGTATTCAGTGTTCAGTTTAACTGTTCTTTATTAAGTATTCAGTGTTCTGTATTCAGTGTCCTGCATTCAGTGTTCAGTGTTCTCTATTCAGTGTTCAGTATTCAGTGTTCAATATTCAGTATTCAGTGTTCAGTGTTCTGTGTTCAGTGTTCTACGTTCAGTGTTCAGTGTTCTGTATTCGCTGGTCAGTATTAAGTGTTCAGTATTCATTGTTCTATATTCAGTGTTCAGTGTTCAGTGTTCTGTTTTCAGTGTTCTGTATTCAGTGTTCTGTATTCAGTGTTCTGTATTCAGTGTTCTGTATTCAGTGTCCTGTATTCAGTGTTCTGTATTCAGTGTCCTGTATTCAGTGTTCTGTATTTGGTGTTAAGTATTCAGTGTCCGGTGTTCTATATTCAGTGATCAGTATTCAGTGTTCAATCTTCAGTGTTCTGTATTCAGTATTCAGTGTTCAGTATTCAGTGTCCTGTATTCAGTGTTCAGTATTCAGTGTTATGTATTCAGTGTTCAGTGTTCAGTTAACTGTTTTCAGTGTTCTGTATTCAGTGTTCTGTATTCAGTGTCCTGTATTCAGTGTTCTGTATTTGGTGTTCAGTATTCAGTGTCCGGTGTTCTATATTCAGTGTTCAGTATTCAGTGTTCATTATTCTGTGTTCAGTATTCAGAATTCAGTGTTCAGTGTTCTGTATTCAGTGTTCTATATTCACTGTTCTGTATTCAGTGTTCTGTATTTGGTGTTCAGTATTCAGTGTTCGGTGTTCTATGTTCTGTGTTCAGTATTCAGGAATCAGTGTTCAGTGTTCTGTATTCAGCGTTCACTCTTCTGTGAGCAGTTTTCAGAGTTCTATATTCAGAATTCTGTATTCAGTGTTCACTGTTCAGTATTCAGTGTTCACTGTTCAGTATTCAGTGCTCAGTATTCAGTGCTCAGTGTTCAGTGAAGAATTCCTGAAGGAGGACTTATGCCCGAAATGTCAAATCTCCTGTTCCTTGGATGCTGCCTGACCTGCTGCGCTTCAGTGTTCACTGTTCAGTATTCAGTGATCAGTATTCAGTATTCAGTGTTCACTGTTCAGTATTCAGTGATCAGTATTCAGTATTCAGTGATCAGTGTTCAGTATTCAGTGTTCAGTATTCAGCATTCAGTATTCAGTGTTCAGTATTAAGAGTTCAGTATTCAATGTTCTGTGTTCACTATTCAGTGTTCATTGTTCAGTCATCGGTGTTCAGTGTTCTGTGTTCAGTGTTCAGAATTCTGTGATCAGTTTTCAGAGTTCTATATTCAATATTCAGTGTTCAGTATTCAGTGATCAGTATTCAGTATTCCGTGTTCAGTATTCAGTGTCCTGTATTCTGTGTTCTGTATTTGGTGTTCAATACTCAGTGTTCTGTGTTCAGTATTCAGTATTCAGTGTTCAGTATTCTGCATTCAGTGTTCAGTGTTCTGTACTCAGTGTTCTGTACTCAGTATTCAGTGTTAAGTATTCAGTGTTCAGTATTAAGTGTTCAGTATTCAGGATTCAATGTTCTGTATTCAGTATTCAGTGTTCAGTTTAACTGTTCTTTATTAAGTATTCAGTGTTCTGTATTCAGTGTCCTGCATTCAGTGTTCAGTGTTCTCTATTCAGTGTTCAGTATTCAGTGTTCAGTATTCAGTGTCCTGTATTCAGTGTTCTGTATTTGGTGTTCAGTACTTAGTATTCAGTGTTCGGTATTCAGTGTTCTGTATTCAGTGTTCAGTATTCACTGTTCAGTGTTCTGTATTCAGTATTCAGTGTTCTGTGTTCAGTGTTCTGTATTCAGTGCCCTGTATTCAGTGTTCTGTATTTGGTGTTCAGTATTAAGTGTTCAGTATTAAGTGTTCAGAATTCAGTGTTCAGTATTCAATGTTCTGCATTTAGTGTTCAGTATTCTGTGTTCAGTATTCAGTATTCAGTGTTCAGTATTCAGTGTTCTGTATTCTGTATTCTGTGTTCAGTATTCTGTATTCAGTCTTCAGTGTTCAGTATTCAGTATTCACTGTTCAGTATTCAGTATTCAGTGTTCAGTGTTTAAGTGTTCTGTGTTCAGTGTTCAGTGTTCTATGTTAAGTGTTCAGTGTTCTGTATTCGCTGGTCAGTATTAAGTGATCAGTATTCAGTGATCAGTGTTCATTGTTCTATATTCTGTGTTCAGTGTTCTGTATTCAGTGTTCAGTGTTCTGCATTCAGTGTTCTGCATTCATTGTTCAGTGTTCAGTATTAAGTGTTCAGTATTCAGTCTTCAGTATTCCATGTTCTGTATTCAGTATTCAGTGTTCAGTATTCAGTATTCACTGTTCAGTATTAAGTATTCATGTATTCAGTGTTCAGTGTTAAGTGTTCTGTGTTCAGTGTTCAGTGTTCTATGTTAAGTGTTCAGTGTTCTGTATTCGCTGGTCAGTATTAGGTGTTCAGTATTCAGTGATCAGTATTCATTGTTCTACGTTCAGTATTCAGTGTTCAGTGTTCTGCATTCAGTGTTCAGTGTTCAGCGTTCTATATTCAGTGTTCTGCATTCATTGTTCAGTGTTCAGTATTAAGTGTTCAGAATTCAGTGTTCGGTATTCAATATTCTGTATTCAGCGTTCAGTATTCAGTGTTCAGTATTAAGTGTTCAGTATTCAGTGTTCAGTATTAAGTGTTCAGTATTCAATGTTCTGTATTCAGTGTTCAGTGTCCTCTATTCTGTGTTCAGTATTCAGTGTTCAGTATTCAGTGTTCAGTGTTCAGTGTTCAGTGTTCAGTCTTCAGTCTTCAGTGTTCTGTATTCCGTATTCAATGATCAGTGTTCAGTGTTCAGTGTTCAATATTCAGTGATCAGTATTTAGTGTTCAGTGTTCAGAATTCAGTGATCAGTATTCAGTGTTGTGTTTTCAGTGTTCAGTGTCCTGTATTCAGTGTTCTGCATTCATTGTTCTCATTTCAGTGTTCAGTATTCAATGTTATGTATTCAGTGTTCAGTATTCAGTGTTCTGTTTTCAGTGTTCAGTGTTCAGTATTCAGTTCTGTATGCAGTGTTCTGTATTCAGTGTCCTGTATTCAGTGTTCTGTATTTGGTATTCAGTACTCAGTGTTCGCTGTTCGATATTCAGTGTTCAGTATTCAGTGTTCAGTATTAATGTTCAGTATTAAGTGTTCAGAATACAGTGTTCAGTATTCAATGTTCTGCATTCAGTGTTCGGTGTTCAGTGTTCTGTATTCAGTATTTGGTGTTCAGTGTTCAGTGTTCAGTCTTCAGTGTTCTGTATTCAGTGTTTTGATTTCAGTGTTCAGTATTCAGTGTTCAGTATTCAGTCTTCAGTGTTCTGTATTCAGTGATCGGTGTTCAGTATTCAGTAATCAGTATTCCGTGTTCTGTGTTCAGTGTTCTGTATTCAGTATTAAGTGTTCAGTGTTCAGTGCTCAGTATTCGGCAAAGAATTCCTCAAGAAGGACGTATGCCCGAAATGTCGAATCTCCTGTTCCTTGGATGCTGCCTGACCTGCTGCGCTTCTGTATTCAGTATTCAGTATTCAGTATTCCGTGTTCTGTGTTCAGTATTCAGTGTCCTGTATTCAGTGTTCTGTATATGGTGTTCAGTACTCAGTGTTCGGTGTTCAGTGTTCAATGTTCAATTATCAGTGTTCAATATTCAGTTTTCAGTGTTCAATGTTCCATGTAAAAAGTTCAGTGTTCAGTGTTCAGTGTTCAGTATTCAGACTTCAGTATTCAGTGTTCAGTGTTACGTATTCAGTATTCAGTGTTCAGTATTCAGTGTCCTGTATTCAGTGTTCTGTATATGGTGTTCAGTACTCAGTGTTCGGTGTTCAGTGTTCAGTGTTCAATGTTCAATTATCAGTGTTCAATATTCAGTTTTCAGTGTTCAATGTTCCATGTAAAAAGTTCAGTGTTCAGTGTTCAGTGTTCAGTATTCAGACTTCAGTATTCAGTGTTCAGTGTTACGTATTCAGTATTCAGTGTTCAGTACTCAGTGTTCAGTGTTCGGTGTTCAGTCTTCAGTGTTCTGTATTCCGTATTCAGTGATCAGTGTTCTGTCTTCTTTGTTCAGCATTCTGTGTTCAGTATTCAGTGTTCTATATTCAGTGTTCAGTATTCAATGTTCTGCATTCAGTGTTCAGTATTCTGTATTCAGTGTTCTATATTCAGTGTTCAGTATTCAATGTGCAGTGTTCAGTATTCAGTGTTCAGTGTTCAGTATTAAGTGTTCAGTGTTCTGTATTCAGTGTTCAGTGTTCTGTATTCAGTGTTGTGTTCAGAGTTCGATATTCAGTGTTCAGTATTCAATGTTCTGTATTCAGTGTTCAGTGTCCTGTATTCTGTGTTCAGTACTCAGTGTTCAGTATTCAGTGTTCAGTGTTCCGTCTTCTGTGTTCAGGATTCAGTGTTCAGTGTACAGTGTTCTATATTCAGTGTTCATTGTTCTGTATTCAGTGTTCAGTGTTCTGTATTCAGTGTTACATTTTCAGTGTTCACTGTTCAGTGTTAAGTGTTCTGTATTCAGTATTCAGTGTTCTATATTCAGTGTTCAGTCTTCACTGTTATGTATTCAGTGTTCAGTGTTAAGTGTTCTGTATTCAGTGTTCAGTGTTCAGTATTCAGTGTTATGTTTTCAGTGTTCAGTATTCAGTGTTATGTTTTCAGTGTTCACTGTTCAGTGTTAAGTGTTCTGTATTCAGTATTCAGTGTTCTGTTCAGTGTTCAGTATTCAGTGTTCTGCATTCAGTGTTCAGTGTTCTGTATTCAGTGTTCTATATTCAGTGTTCAGTATTCAATGAGCAGTGTTCTATATTCAGTATTTAGTGTTCTGTGTTCAGTGTTCTATATTCACTGTTCAGTGTTCAGTATTCAGTATTCAGTGTTCAGTGTTCAATTTTAAGTGTTCAATATTCTGTGTACTGTATTCAGTGTTCTGTATTCAGTGTTCAGTATTCAGTGTTCAGTGTTCAGTATTCAGTGTTCAGCATTCAGTGTTCTGTATTCAGTGTTCAGTGATCAGTGTTCAGTATTCAGTGTTCAGTGTTCAGTGTTCTATATTCAGTGTTCAGTGTTCTGTATTCAATATTCTGTGTTCAGTTTTCAGTATTCAGTGTTCAGTGATCAATGTTCAGCCTTCAGTGTTCTGTATTCCGTATTCAGTGATCAGTGTTCAGTATTCAGCGTTCTGTATTCAGTGTTCAGTGTTCTATATTCAGTGTTCAGTATTCAGTGTTATGTTTTCAGTGTTCACTGTTCAGTGTTTACTGTTCTGTATTCAGTATTCAGTGTTCTGTATTCAGTGTTCAGTGTTCAGTGTGTTGTGTTCAGTGTTCTGTATTCAGTGTTCTGTCTTCTTTGTTCAGTATTCAGTGTTCAATGTTCAGTATTCAGTGTTCAGTATTCAGTGTTATGTATTCAGTGTCCTGTATTCAGTGATCAGTGTTCAGTATTCAGTGTTATGTATTCAGTGTCCTGTAGTCAGTGATCAGTGTTCTGTGTTCTTTGTTCAGTATTCAGTGTTCAATGTTCTGTATTCAGAGTTATGTATTCAGTGTCCTGTATTCAGTGATCAATGTTCAGTATTCAGTGTTCAGTATTCAGTGTTATGTATTCAGTGTTCAGTATTCAGTATTCAGTGTCCTGTATTCAGTGATCAGTATTCGGTATTCAGCATTCAGTGTTCTGCATTCAGTGTTCAGTATTCACCGTTCAGTATTCTGTGGTCAGTTTTCAGAGTTCTATATTCAGTATTCAGTATTCAGTATTAGAACATAGAACATCGAAAATACAGCGCGGTACAGGCCCTTCGGACCTCGATGTTGCGCCGATCCAAGCCCACCTCACCTACACTAGCCCACTTTCCTCCATATGCCTATCCAATGCCCGTTTAAATGCCCATAAAGAGGGACAGTCCACCACTGTTACTGGCAGGGCATTCCATGAACTCACGACTCGCTGAGTAAAGAATCTACCCCTAACATCTGTCCTATACCTACCACCCCTTAATTTAAAGCTATGCCCCCTCGTAATATCTGACCCCATACGTGGAAAAAGGTTCTCATGGTCAACCCTATCTAAACCCCTAATCATCTTGTACACCTCTATCAAATCTCCCCTAAACCTTCTTTTCTCCAATGAGAACAGCCCCAAGTGCCTCAGCCTTTCCTCATACGATCTTCCTACCATACCAGGCAACATCCTGGTAAACCTCCTCTGCACTCGTTCCAATGGCTCCACATCCTTCCTATAGTATGGCGACCAAAACTGCACACAATACTCCAGATGCGGCCGCACCAGAGTCTTATACAACTGCAACATGACCTCAGGACTCCGGAACTCAATTCCTCTACCAAGAAAAGCCAGTACACCATATGCCTTCTTCACAGCACTATTTACCTGGGTGGCAACTTTCAGAGATCTGTGTACATGGACACCAAGATCCCTCTGCTCATCCACACTACCAAGTATCCGACCATTAGCCCAGTACTCCATCTTCTTGTTACTCTTACCAAAGTGAATCACTTCACACTTACCTACATGGAACTCCATTTGCCACCTTTCTGCCCAGCTCTGCAGCTTATCTATATCCCGCTGTAACCTGCCACATCCTCCTTCACTGTCAACAACTCCACCGACTTTCGTATCATCCGCAAACTTGCTCACCCAGCCTTCTAGCCCCTCCTCCAGGCCATTTATAAAAATGACAAACAGCAATGGTCCCAAAACAGATCCTTGCAGAACACCGCTGGTAACTGCACTCCAAGATGAACCTTTATCATCAACTACTACCCTCTGTCTTCTTCCAGCCAGCCAATTCCTAATCCAAACCTCTAACGCACCCTCAATGCCATACCTCCGTATTTTTTGGCAGTAGCCTACCATGGGGAACCTTATCAAACACCTTACTAAAATCCATATACACCACATCGACCGCTTTACCCTCGTCCACCTCCTTAGTCACCTTCTCGAAGAATTCAATAAGGTTTGTGAGGCACGACCTGCCCTTCACAAAACCATGTTGACTATCCTTGATCACATTATTCCTATCCAGATGTTCATAAATCCTATCCCTTACAATTCTCTCTAAGACTTTGCCCACAACAGAGGTAAGACTCACCGGCCTCTAGTTACTAGGTTTATCCCTTCCCCTTCTTGAACAAGGGAACCACATTTCCTATCCTCCAGTCTTCTGGCACTATTCCTGTAGACAACGAGGACATAAAAATCAAGGCCAATGGCTTTGCAATCTCCTCCCTTGCTTCCCAGAGAATCCTAGGATAAATGCCATCAGGCCCAGGGACTTATCTACATTCACCCTTTCCAGAATTTCCAACACCTCTTCCCTACATACCTCAAAGCCATCTATTCTAATTAATTGTGACTCAATATTCACATCAGCAACAATGTCCTGTTCCTGAGTGAATACTGATGAAAAGTATTCATTCAGTGCCTCCCCAATTTCTTCAGCCTCCACACGCAACTTCCCACTACTATCCTTGATGGGACCTATTCCTACCCTAGTCATCCTTTTATTCTTGACATACCTATAGAAAGCTTTGGGTTTTCCCTAATCCTACCAACCAAGGACTTTTCATGTCCCCTCCTTGCTGCTCTTAGCTCTCTCTTTAGATCCTTCCTGGCTACCTTATAACTCTCAATCGCCCCAACTGAACCTTCACGCCTCATCTTTACATAGGCCGCCCTCTTCCCTTTAACAAGGGATTCCAATTCCTTATTAAACCATGGCTCCCTCACACGACCCTTTCCTCCCTGCCTGACAGGTACATACTTATCAAGGACACTCCATAGTTGTTCTTTGAACAAGCTCCACATATCGATTGCACCCTTTCCTTGAAGCCTACTTTTCCAAGCCATGCATCCTAAGTCATGCCTCACCGCATCATAATTTCCCTGCCCACAGCTATAACACTTGCCATGTAGTGCACACTTATCCCTCTCCATCAGTGTTCAGTGTTTAGTGTTCAGTATTCAGTGTTCAGTGTTCAGTATTCAGTGTTCAGTATTAAGTGTTCAGAATTCAGTGTTCAGTATTCAATGTTCTGTATTCAATGTTCTGTATTCAGTATTCCGTGTTCAGTATTCAGTGTCCTGTATTCAGTGTTCTATATTCAGCATTCAGTGTTCAGTATTCAGTGTTCAGTCTTCAGTGTTCTGTATTCTGTATTCAGTGATCAGTGTTCAGTATTCAGTATTCAGTGATCAGTATTCAGTGTTCAGTCTTCAGTGTTCTGTATTCCGTATTCAGTGATCAGTGTTCTGTCTTCTTTGTTCAGCATTCTTTGTTCAGTATTCTGTGTTCAGTGTTCAGTGTTCAGTATTTAGTGTTCTGTATTCAGTGTTCAGTGTCCTGTATTCAGTTTTCAGTGATCAGTATTCAGAATTCAGTGTTCAATGTTTAGTATTCAATGTTCAGTATTCAGTGTTCTATATTCGGTGTTCTGTATTCTGTGTTCTGTATTCAGTGTTCTGTATTTGGTGTTCAGTGTCCTGTATTCAGAGATCTGTGTTCGGTGTTCTGTATTCAGTGTTCAGTGTTCAGTAATCAGTGTTCAGTGTTCAGTGTTCTGTATTCAGTGTTCTGTATTCAGTGTTCGGTATTCAGTGTTCAGTGTCCTGTATTCAGAGATCTGTGTTCGGTGTTCTGTATTCAGTGTTCAGTGTTCTGTATTCAGTGTTCAGTGTCCTGTATTCAGTGATCAGTGTTCAGTGTTCAGTGTCCTATGTTCAGGGTTCAGTGTCCTGTATTCAGTGTTCAGTGTTCTGTATTCAGTGTTCTATATTCAGGGTTCAGTGTCCTGTATTCAGTGTTCAATGTTCAGTGTTCTGTATTCAGTGTTCAGTGTTCAATGTTATGTATTCAGTATTCAGTGTTCAGTATTCAGTGTTCTGTATTCAATCTTCAGTATTCAGTGTTCTGTATTCAGTGTTCAGCATTCAGTGTTATGTTTTCAGTGTTCACTGTTCAGTGTTTAGTGTTCAGTGTTGTGTTCAGTGTTCTGTATTCAGTGTTCTGTCTTCTTTGTTCAGTATTCAGTGTTCAATATTCAGTATTCAGTGTTCATTATTCAGTGTTATGTATTCAGTGTCCTGTATTCAGCGATCAGTGTTCTGTATTCTTTGTTCAGTATTCAGTGTTCAATGTTCAGTATTCTGTGGTCAGTTTTCAGAGTTCTATATTCAGTATTCAGTATTCAGTATTAGAACATAGAACATCGAAAATACAGCGCGGTACAGGCCCTTCGGCCCTCGATGTTGCGCCGATCCAAGCCCACCTCACCTACACTAGCCCACTATCCTCCATATGCCTATCCAATGCCCGTTTAAATGCCCATAAAGAGGAGAGTCCACCACTGCTACTGGCAGGGCATTCCATGAACTCACGACTCGCTGAGTAAAGAATCTACCCCTAACATCTGTCCTATACCTACCACCCCTTAATTTAAAGCTATGCTCCCTCGTAATATCTGACCCCATACGTGGAAAAAGGTTCTCATGGTCAACCCTATCTAAACCCCTAATCATCTTGTACACCTCTATCAAGTCACCCCTAAACCTTCTTTTCTCCAATGAAAACAGCCCCAAGTGCCTCAGCCTTTCCTCATACGATCTTCCTACCATACCAGGCAACATCCTGGTAAACCTCCTCTGCACCCGTTCCAGTGCCTCCACATCCTTCCTATAGTATGGCGACCAAAACTGCACACAATTCTCCAGATGCAGCCGCACCAGAGTCTTATACAACTGCAACATGACCTCAGGACTCCGGAACTCAATTCCTCTACCAAGAAAAGCCAGTACACCATATGCCTTCTTCACAGCACTATTTACCTGGGTGGCAACTTTCAGAGATCTGTGTACATGGACACCAAGATCCCTCTGCTCATCCACACTACCAATAATCCGACCATTAACACAGTACTCCATCTTCTTGTTACTCTTACCAAAGTGAATCACTTCACACTTACCTACATGGAACTCCATTTGCCACCTTTCTGCCCAGCTCTGCAGCTTATCTATATCCCGCTGTAACCTGCCACATCCTTCTTCACTGTCAACAACTCCACCGACTTTCGTATCATCCGCAAACTTGCTCACCCAGCCTTCTAGCCCCTCCTCCAGGCCATTTATAAAAATGACAAACAGCAATGGTCCCAAAACAGATCCTTGCGGAACACCGCTGGTAACTGCACTCCAAGATGAACCTTTATCATCAACTACTACCCTCTGTCTTCTTCCAGCCAATTCCTAATCCAAACCTCCAACACACCCTCAATGCCATACCTCAAAGAATTCAATAAGGTTTGTGAGGCACGACCTGCCCTTCACAAAACCATGTTGACTATCCTTGATCACATTATTCCTATCCAGATGTTCATAAATCCTAACCCTTACAATTCTCTCTAAGACTTTGCCCACAACAGAGGTAAGACTCACCGGCCCATAGTTACTAGGGTTATCCCTGCTCCCCTTCTTGAACAAGGGAACCACATTTCCTATCCTCCAGTCTTCTGGTACTATTCCTGTAGACAACGAGGACATAAAAATCAAGGCCAATGGCTCTGCAATCTCCTCCCTTGCTTCCCAGAGAATCCTAGGATAAATGCCATCAGGCCCAGGGGACTTATCTACATTCACCCTTTCCAGAATTTCCAACACCTCTTCCCTACATACCTCAAAGCCATCTATTCTAATTAATTGTGACTCAATATTCACATCAGCAACAATGTCCTGTTCCTGAGTGAATACTGATGAAAAGTATTCATTCAGTGTCTCCCAATTTCTTCAGCCTCCACACGCAACTTCCCACTACTATCCTTGACGGGACCTATTCCTACCCTAGTCATCCTTTTATTCTTGACATACCTATAGAAAGCCTTTGGGTTTTCCCTAATCCTACCAACCAAGGACTTTTCATGTCCCCTCCTTGCTGCTCTTAGCTCTCTCTTTAGATCCTTCCTGGTTACCTTATAACTCTCAATCGCCCCAATTGAACCTTCACGCCTCATCCTTACATAGGCCGCCCTCTTCCCTTTAACAAGGGATTCCAATTCCTTATTAAACCATGGCTCCCTCACACGACCCTTTCCTCCCTGCCTGACAGGTACATACTTATCAAGGACACTCCATAGTTGTTCTTTGAACAAGCTCCACATATCGATTGCACCCTTTCCTTGAAGCCTACTTTTCCAAGCCATGCATCCTAAGTCATGCCTCACTGCATCATAATTTCCCTGCCCACAGCTATAACACTTGCCATGTAGTGCACACTTATCCCTCTCCATCAGTGTTCAGTGCTTAGTGTTCAGTATTCAGTGTTCAGTGTTCAGTATTCAGTGTTCAGTATTAAGTGTTCAGAATTCAGTGTTCAGTATTCAATGTTCTGTATTCAGTATTCCGTGTTCAGTGTTCAGTGTCCTGTATTCAGTGTTCTGTATATGGTGTTCAGTACTCAGTGTTCAGTGTTCTATATTCAGTATTCAGTATTCAGTGATCAGTGTTCAGTCTTCTGCATTCAGTGTTCTGTATTCAGTGTTCATTGTTCATTATTCAGTGTTCAGTATTCAGTGTTCAGTATTAAGTGTTCAGTATTAAGTGTTCAGAATTCAATGTTCTGTATTCAGTATTCAGTTTTCATTATTCAGTGTTCAGTATTCAGTGTTCATTATTCAGTGATCAGTGTTCAGAGTTCAGTGTTAAGTGTTCTGTATTCAGTATTCAGTGTTCTATATTGAGTGTTCTGTGTTCTGTATTCAGTGTTCAGTGTCCTGTATTCAGTGATCAGTGTTCAGTATTCGGTGTTCTGTCTTCTTTGTTCAGTATTCAGTGTTCAGTATTCAGTGTTCAGTGCTCAGAGTTCTGTATTCGCTGGTCAGTATTAAGTGTTCAGTATTCAGTGATCAGTATTCATTGTTCTATGTTCAGTATTCAGTTTTCAGTGTCCAGTGATCAGTGTTCCTTGTTCTATATTCAGTGTTCAGTATTCAGTAATCAGTATTCAGTTTTCAGTGTTCAGTATTTAGTGATCAGTGTTCTGTATTCAGTGTTCTATATTCAGTGTTCAGTATTCAATGTGCACTGTTCAATATTCAGTATTAAGTGTTCAGAATTCTGTGTTCAGTATTCAATATTCTGTATTAAGTGTTCAGTATTCAGTGTTCAGTGTTCTATATTCAGTGTTAATGTTCTGAATTCGCTGTTCAGCATTCAGTGTGCAGTGTTCAGTATTCAGTGTTCAGTATTCAGTGATAAGTATTCAGTGTTCAGTGATCAGTATTCAGTGTTCAGCATTCAGTGTTCTGTGGTCAGTTTTAAGTGTTCAGTATTAAGTGTTCAGAATTCAGTGTTCAGTATTCAATCTTTTGTATTCAGCATTCAGTGTTCAGTGTCCTGTATTCTGTGTTCAGTATTCAGTATTCAGTGTTCTGTGTTCAGTATTCATTGTTCAGTATTCAGTGTTCAGTGTTCAGTCTTCAGTGTTCTGTATTCCTTATTCAGTGATCAGTGTTCAGTATTCAGTGTTCATTATTCAGTGATCTGTATTTAGTGTTCAGTGTTCAGTGTTCAGTGTTCTATATTCTGTGTTAAGTGTCTGTATTCAGTGGTCAGTGTTCAGTATTCAGTATTAAGTGTTCAGTGTTAAGTGTTCTGTATTCAGTATTCAGTGTTCTGTGTTCAGTGTTCAGTGATCTATATTCAGTGTTCAGTATTTCGTGTTCAGTATTCAGTGTTCAGTATTCATTGTTCTATATTCAGTGTTCAGTTTTCAGTGTGCAGTGATCAGTGTTCAATGTTCAGTATTAAGTGATCAAAATTCTGTGTTCAGTATTCAATGTTCTATATTCCGAATTCAGTGATCAGTGTTCAGTATTCAGTGTTCAATATTCAGTGAACAGTATTCAGTGTTCAGTGCTCTGTGTTCAGTGATCTATATTCAGTGTTAAATGTTCTGTATTCAGTGTTCTATATTCAGTGTTCAGTGTTCTGTATTCGCTGTTCAGTATTAAGTGTTCAGTATTCAGTGTTCTATGTTCAGTCTTCAGTTTTCAGAGTTCAGTGATCACTGTTCAGTGTTCAGTTTTCATGTGCAGCGTTCATTATTCAGTGTTCAGTGTTCTGTATTCAGTGATCAGTGTTCAGTATTCACTGTTCTGTGTTCAGTGATCTATATTCAGTGTTCAGTGTTGTGTTCTGTATTCAGTATTCAGTGTTCTATATTCAGTGTTCAGTATTCAGTGTTTAGTATTCAGTGTTAAGTGTTCTGTATTCAGTATTTAGTGTTCTGTATTCAGTGTTCTGTATTCAGTGATCAGTATTCATTGTTCTATGTTCAGTCTTCAGTTTTCAGTGTTCAGTGATCAGTGTTCTATATTCAGTGTTCAGTGATCATTATTCAGTGGTCAGTGTTCAATGTTCATTGTTCTGTATTCAGTGTTCAGTGTTCATTGTTCTGTATTCAGTGTGCAGTGATCAGTGTTCAGTGTTCTATATTCGGTATTCAGCATTCAGTATTCGGTGTTCACTATTCAGTGTTCATTGTTCAGTGTTCTGTATTCTGTATTCAGTGTTCAGTATTCAGTGTTTCAGTCTTCAGTATTCAGTGTTCATTATTCAGTGTTCAGTATTCATTATTAAGTGTTCAGTGTTCAGTATTCAATGATCAATGTTCAGTGATCAGTATTCAGTGTTCAGTGTTCTGTATTCAGTGTTCAGTATTTAGTGTTCAGTATTTAGTGTTCAGTATTCAGTATTCAGTGTTCAGTATTCAGTGTTCAGTATTCAGTATTCAATGATCAGTGTTCAGTATGCAGTGTTCATGGTTCAGTGTTCTGTATGTTGTATTCAGTATTCAGTGTTCAGTATTCAGTGTTCAGTATTCAATGATCAGTGTTCAGTGATCAGTATTCATTGTTCAGTAGTCAGTGTTCAATATTCAGTATTCAGTGATCAGTGATCAGTGTTCTGTGATCAATGTTCAGTGTTCAGTGTTTTTCTGGCTGCGAGCAAGATTCCATAATGGTGTGCTTCCTTCCTGGTGCCAGGGTCAAGATATCTCAGAGTAAACACTCCTAGCAGGGCATGAAAACCCAGAGGTTGTTGTTAGCATTGGTTCCCACAATAGATGAAGTCCTGTAGAGTGAATCTAGCATATTCGACAGAGAATTACTTAGCAGTACCTTCTGGGTCGTAATCTCTGGATTACTCCTAGTGCCACGTGCTGATGGGAGTAGGAGTCCGAGAAAAGGACAGATGAATGTGTGACTGATGAGCCGCCAGGGATTCAGATTGTTGGGTCATTAAGATCAAACTTGGTTGAGTTTTTTGCAGCAGGAACCAAGAGGATTGATGTGGGCGGGTGATAGATGTGACTTCAGTAAGGCGTTCGACAAGGTTCCCCATGGGAGACTGGTGAGCAAGATTAAATCCCACGGAATACAGAGAGAACTAGCCTTTCAGATACCGACCTGGCTCAAAGGTAGAAGACAGAGGGTGGTGGTGGAGGGTTGTTTTTCAGACTGGAGGCCTGTGACTAGTGGAGTGCCACAAGGATCGGTGCTGGGTCCACTACTTTTCATCATTTGCATAAATGATTAGGAGTATAAGAGGTACAGTTAGTAAGTTTGCAGATGACACCAAAATTGGAGGGTGTAGTGGACAGCGAAGAGGGTTCCCTCAGATTACAACAGGATCTGGAGCAGATGGGCCAATGGGCTGAGAAGTGGCAGATGGAGTTTAATTCAGATAAATGCGAGGTGCTGCATTTTGAGAAAGCAAATCTTAGCAGGACTTATACACTTAATGGTAAGGTACGAGGGAGTGTTGCTGAACAAAGAGACCATGGAGTGCAGGTTCATAGCTCCTTGAAAGTGGAGTCGCAGGTAGATAGGATAGTGAAGGCAGTGTTTGGTATGCTTTCCTTTATTGGTCAGAGTATTGAGTACAGGAGTTGGGAGGGTCATGTTGCGGCTGTACAGGACATTGGTGAGGCCACTGTTGGAATATTGTGTGCAATTCTGGTCTCCTTCCTATCGGAAAGATGTTGTGAAATTTGAAAGGGTTCAGAAAAGATTTACAAGGATGTTGCCAGTGTTGGAGGATCTGAGCTATAGGGAGAGGCTGAACCGGCTGGGGCTGTTCTCCCTGGAGCGTCGGAGGCTGTTGGGTGACCTTATAGAGGTTTACAAAATCATGAGGGGCATGGATCGAGTAAATAGGGAGTCTTTTCCCTGGGTTGGGGGAGTCCAGAACGAGAGGACATAAGTTTAGGACGAGAGGGGAAAGGGACCTACAGGGCAACTTTTTCACACAGAGGGTGGTACGTGTATGGAATGAGCTGCCAGAGGATGTGGTGGAGGCTGGTACAATGACAACATTTAAGAGGCATTTGGATGGGTATATGAATAGGAAGGGTTTGGAGGGATATGGGCCGGGTGCTGGCAGGTGGGACTAGATTGGGTTGTGATATCTGGGTCAGCACGGACGGGTTGGACCAAAGGGTCTGTTTCCGTGCTGTACATCTCTGTGACTCTATCTCTTCTGGGGTAGAAGTGACCTGTACAAGAGGGACAGGTTGCAACAGAACTGGAGGGGGACTAATATCCTGGCAGTGAGTTTTGCTCGATCTACTTAGGAGGATCTAGCAGAGCGGTGAGACCCTAAATAATATTGAGGCAAAAGAGAAGATTCAGTCGCATCCAGAAGTTGAAGGGAGCAAGTTAAATAGACAAGGCAGGCAAGAATATGGCAGGGAACAAGACAAGACTGAACTGCATTTATTTCAATGTCAGAGGCCTGACAGGTGAAGCAGGTGAACCCAGGGCATGGATGGGAACATGGGACTGGGATACCATAGCTATTACAGAAACTAAGGGGGGGACAGGACTGGCATCTTAACCACCCAGCCCCTCCCTGATAGTCAGTGGGAAATAGAAGAGCAAATATATCGGGAGATCACAGATAGGGACTGGGGCTGCCACCATTTTAAGGGTTGGGGGGGAAGGGTTTTGTGTTCAATCCTTATTTCCGTGCCTCCCCTGCAGAATGTGCAATACTGGACATCCTCTTGGGGCGAAAGGAGTTGGACTGGGGTGATCATAGTTAAAAATCACACAACACCAGGTTATGGTCCAAAAGGTTTGGGCGGCACGGTGGCACAGTGGTTAGCACTGCTGCCTCACAGCGCCTGAGACCCGGATTCAATTCCTGCCTCAGACTGTGTGGAGTTTGCACGTTCTCCACGTGTCTGCGTGGGTTTCCTCCGGGTGCTCCGGTTTCCTCCCACAGTCCAAAGATGTGCGGGTCAGGTGAATTGGCCATGCTAAATTGCCCGTAGTGTTAGGTGCAGGGGTATGGGTGGGTTGTGCTTCGGCGGGTCAGTATGGGCTTGTTGGGCCGAAGGGCCTGTTTCCACACTGTAAGTAATCTAATCTAATCTTTTGCAGCGTGACTGCTCCAAATAAACCTGTTGGTCCATAACCTGGTGAGATTTTTAACTTTGGGGGGAAAAAAGGCAGAGCAAGTGACTGAGGTGTTAGTGGGGGAGCACTTTGGAACCAGTTTCAAAATGCCTATGGCAATGGACAGTCTGATCCACAGGTCAAAGTTATAAATTAGGCAAAGCCAATTTTGACGATGTTAGACAGGAATTTTCAAAAGTTGACGGGGGTGAGGCTGTTCACAGGTAAAGGGATGTGTGGTAAGTGGGAAGCTTTCAAGACCAAGATGAGAGTTCAGGGGCTGCACGCTCCTGTTAAGGTGATGAGCAAGATTGGTACAAGACAGGATGATTAGGGATATTGAGGCTGTCTTCATGATAAAGGCAATGGCACATATAGACAGCTGGGATCCATTGAAGAATGTAGGGGATTAGATTAGATTACTTACAGTGTGGAAACAGGCCCTTCGGCCCAACAAGTCCACACCGACCCACTGAGCGCAACTCATCCATACCCCTACATTTACCCCTTACCTAATACAACGGGCAATTTACCTGACCCGCACATCTTTGGACTGTGAGAGGAAACCGGAGCAAACCCACACAGACGCGGGGAGAACGTGCAAACTCCACACAGTCTGTCGCCTGAGGCGGGAATTGAACCCGGGTCTCTGGCCTCTGTGAGGCAGCAGTGCTAACCACTGTGCCACCGTGCCGCCCACAAATGTGAGAGTACATTTAAGAAAGCGAATGCAATGTTGTCACTTATCTCAAGAGGGTTGGAATATAAAAGCACCGTTATGCTACTGAGACTTTATAAAGCTCTGGTCAGGCCCCATTTGGAGTACTGTGTCCAGTTTTGGTCCCCACACCTCAGGAAGGACATACTGGCACTGGAACGTGTCCAGCGGAGATTCACACGGATGATCCCTGGAATGGTTGGTCTAACATACGAGGAACAGCTGAGGATCCTGGGATTGTATTCATTGGAGTTTAGAAGGTTAAGGGGAGATCTAATAGAAACTTACAAGATAATACATGGCTTGGAAAGGGTGGATACTAGGAAATATTTTCCGTTAGGCGAGGAGACTAGGACCCGTGGACCAGCCTTAGAATTAGAGGGGGTCAATTCAGAACAGAAATGCGGAGGCATTTCTTCAGCCAGAGAGTGGTGGGCCTGTGGAATTCATTGCCGCAGAGTGCAGTGGAGGCCGGGACGCTAAATGTCTTCAAGGCATACTTGCCTTCAACAGTCAGAGCTTTAAGTTCAGGAGTTGAGCACATGAGTCATGTATAACAAAACATTGGTAAGGCCCCATTTGGAGTTTTGCATACAATTCTGGTTACCTTGGTGTAAGAAAATTGTTATTAAACTGGAAAGGGTTCCAAATGATTTACAAGGATTCTACCGAGACTGGAGGGTTTGAGTTCTAAGGAGAAGATACGATTTGGAGATGTCGCTGTTGGACTGGGGTGTACAAAGTTTAAACATCACACAACACCAGGTTATAGTCCAACAGGTTTAAACCTGTTGGACTATAACCTGGTGTTGTGTGATTTTTAACTAAAGGAGAAGGTAGATAGGCTGGGATTTTCTTATCTGAGATGTAGTGAGCTGAGGGGTTACCTTATAGAGGTTTATAAAACCATGAGGGGCATAAGTAAGGTGAATAGCCTAGATCTTTTTCCTCGGACAGGGAGTCCAAAACTCAAGGGCATGTTTAAGGTGGGAGGGGAAATTTAAAACAGCCTTAGGTACATTTTCACACAGTGGGATGTTGTGTATTTGGAATGAGCTGCCTGGGGAAGTGGTAGAGGCAAGTTTAGTTACAACAGTTGAAAGATGTTTTGACTGGTAAATGGATAGGAAATGGTTTAGAAAGATATGGGCCACAGGTGACTGGGGCTAGTTCAGTTAAGGAAACTTAGGAAACAGCATGGATCAGTTGGTCTGAAGGACCTGTTTCTATGCTGTATGACTCTATAACTCTAATGTTCAGGTTTCAATGTTTAACATTTAGTGTTCAGTGTCCAATGTTTAATGTTCAGTGTTCAATCTTCACCATCTAATCTTCACTCTTTTAAGTTAAGGCCTCAATGTGTGGTGTTCAGTGTCATATGTTCAGTGTTCAAAGTTCAGGACTTGGGGTTCAGTGTTGACTGTTTAATGTTCACTGCTCAAGGTTCAGTGTTCAGTGTTTGTTGTTCAGTGTCTGTTGTTCAGTGTCTGGGGTTCAGTGTTTAATGATCAGTGTTCAGTGATTAGTATTCAGAGTTCAATGCTTATTCTTCCTTGATCAATATTCAATTTCCAGTGTTCAGTTGTCAGTGTTCAATATTCAGAGTTCAATGATCAATGTACAGTGTTTGGCGTTCAATAGTTGCTGCTCAGTGTTCAGGGTTCCAAGTTCAGTGTTCACAATTCTGTGTTTGGGGTTCAAGATTTAGTATTCAGGGTTCAGTGTTCCAGGTTCGCTGTTCAGTGGTTTGTGGTTTGAGGTTGAGGTTGTGGGGTTTGAGGGTGATCTAGCCCGCTGAAAATCAACTTCCGCTATTTCCCAAACTATCACAAAAGGTTACATTTTTAAAATAAGTTCACAAAGCGCCCAATGTTGTGTTTTCAGACTCAGGACTCTCAGAATCAGATTTCTGACCTCAACAAGAATCACTATTTATTACAGGTCATTAGATTCTATCAGCAGTTAAAGAATTATATTAATTTAAGTACAAATTAAAACTATAAATCCTTTATAAATTAATCCTTCCACACAGACAAACATAAACGGGGGGAAAACATATGGGCAGCAGGGAAATTGGGAAATTAAAACTTTAAATATTTTATAAATTAATCTTTCCGCACTGACAGACATAAATGGAGATGAGGGGAGAATATATGGGCAGCAGGGAAATTAGGGAAACAGTCTTTGTTCACAAGACCTGTTGGCTCGGTTAATGCTTATCTGAAGGTTTTTGCATGAGGATTTGTTTTCTGGTTGCAAAAGGCAGTCTGTAGCTGATTCACTTATGTAAGTTCTCTAACTTATCCAATTCAGAGTTACAACTTGCAGCATCTGGAGAAGGAATAATAAGCTGGCTTTTAAAATCAGGATTAAAGTGGCTTACTGCAGGGAACTGAGAGTGAGTGTGTTTTGGCTGCTGCAGACCTGGTGGTTTCTCCTCAATCTGACCTCGCTTGTCTCTGTCTTGTTCACAGCCCAAAGTGTTCAGCTACCTGACAACCAATCACATGGTTGTTGGCGGGCAGAGGACCTTTCTCATTGAAACCTGGCCACCAATCCACACTAATCAACTTCACTTGTAAACCACTTCTCAGCTCCAGTTCGTCTGCACGCTGCTGGGACCCACAGCTCCAGAAACAGGATTCACAAAAGGTATCAAATTCCTTACTTTCAGAAGATGTAGCCATCCTTGTACATCCCTGGGTTTCAAAAATAGCTGTTTTGCCTTTCAAACCAGCTTTATAATGCACAAAAGTAAAATGACAAAACCTTCACAGTATTCAGAATTTGGGTTTCAGGGTTCAGTGTTCGAGGTATAGAGTTTTAACTGCGTGGTTTAGGGTTCAGAGTTGGGTTTTCAGGGTTGACGTTTGGTGCTTGGGGTTCAGTGTTTGGTGTTTGGGTTGTGTTTGGTATTTGGGGTTCAGTGTTTGTTGTTTGGTGAGCAGAGTTCAAAATTCGAGGTTCAGTATTAGAGATTGAGGGTTCAAGGTTTAGTGCCTAGGATTCAGGTTATGGAGTTTGGGGTTTATGTTGTGGGGTTTAGGGCTCAGAGTTGTGTGTTTGATTGGGGGGGGGGGGGTCAGGGTTTGGTGTTTTAGTTGTGTTCAAGGTTCAGGGTTCAGGATTTAATGTCAGAAGTTCAGGTTGTGGGGTTGTGTCCCCTCTCTGGAGCAGATCACTGAAAATCAATCCCTACAGTCCCAAAGTCATCACAAAAGGTTACATTTTTAAGAGAGATTTACAAAAGCCCCAAACTTCCTGTATTTTCAGACTCAGGTTGACAGGAAGCATTGAACCTCAACAAGAATTTATTATAGGTCATTAGATTTTATCTGCAGTTAAAGAATTACATTAAGTACAAATTAAAACTCTAAATATTTTATAAATTAATCTTTCCGCACTGACAGACATAAATGGAGATGAGGGGAGAATATATGGGCAGCAGGGAAATTAGGGAAACAGTCTTTGTTCACAAGACCTGTTGGCTCGGTTAATGCTTATCTGAAGGTTTTTGCATGAGGATTTGTTTTCTGGTTGCAAAAGGCAGTCTGTAGCTGATTCACTTATGTAAGTTCTCTAACTTATCCAATTCAGAGTTACAACTTGCAGCATCTGGAGAAGGAATAATAAGCTGGCTTTTAAAATCAGGATTAAAGTGGCTTACTGCAGGGAACTGAGAGTGAGTGTGTTTTGGCTGCTGCAGACCTGGTGGTTTCTCCTCAATCTGACCTCGCTTGTCTCTGTCTTGTTCACAGCCCAAACTGTTCAGCTACCTGACAACCAATCACATGGTTGTTGGCGGGCAGAGGACCTTTCTCATTGAAACCTAGCCACCAATCCACACTAATCAACTTATGTCCAATGTTCAGTACTCAGCTTCTGGGGATCTATCTTCAGGATTTGAGATTGAGTTTTTGGAAGTCATTGTATTTCAGATTATTTGGTTTCAGTGCTCTGGATTCAGTGTTCAATGTTCAGTGTTTGGAGGTCAGTGGTCAGGATTTCAGTTCAGTTTTTGGAGGTTTGTGTCTCAGAGTTTAGTATTTGGCTTTGTGGTTTATTGTTCAATGTTCAGGGTTCAGAGTTCATTGTTCAGTGTTCAGGATTCAATGTTCAGCGTTCAGTCTTCCGTGTTTATGTCTTCAGGTTTACAGTTCCGAGCTCGGCGTTCAACGCTTTGGAATTTGCTGTTCAAGATTTGGTGTTCAGGTTTTGGTGTTTGTGGCTTGAGGTTTAGGATTGGGGTTCAGGCTTTGGGATTGGGTGTCTGCGTTCAGGTTTTAGGGCTCAGAATTCAGAGTTTGGGATTTAGGTTTCAGTGTTTGTATTCAAAGTTTGTGAGAAGATTTGTAGCTCGGGTGCTCGTTGTGGTTCTGTTCGCCGAGCTGGGAGTTTTTGTTGCAAACGTTTCATCCCCTGTCTAGGTGACATCCTCAGTCCTTGGGAGCCTCCTGTGAAGCGCTTCTGTAATCTTTCCTCCGGCATTTATAGTGGTTTGTCTCTGCCGCTTCCGGTTGTCAGTTCCAGCTGTCCGCTGCAGTGGCCGGTATATTGGGTCCAGGTCAATGTGCTTATTGATTGAATCTGTGGATGAGTGCCATGCCTCTAGGAATTCCCTGGCAGTTCTCTGTTTGGCTTGTCCTATAACAGTAGTGTTGTCCCAGTCGAATTCATGTTGTTTGTTGTCTGTGTGTGTGGCTACTAAGGATAGCTGGTCGTGTCGTTTCGTGACTAAAAAAAAAATCCCATGCAAGGACTGCACAAAACACTACACAGGACAAACAGGAAGACAGCTAACAACCCGCATCCACGAACACCAACTAACCACGAAACGACACGACCAGCTATCCTTAGTAGCCACACACACAGATGACAAGCAACATGAATTCGACTGGGACAACACTATTATAGGACAAGCCAAACAGAGAACAGCCAGGGAATTCCTAGAGGCATGGCACTCATGCACAGATTCTATCAACAAACACATCGACCTGGACCCTATATACCGGCCACTGCAGCGGACAGCAACTGACAACCGGAAGCGGCAGAGACAAACCACTATAAATGCCGGAGGAAAGATCACAGAAGTGCTTCACAGGAGGCTCCCAAGCACTGAGGATGTCACCTAGACAGGGGACGAAACGTTTGCAATAAAAACTCCCAGCTCGGCAAACAGAACCACAGCAGTGTTTGTATCTTAATGTTCAGGCTTTGGGGTTCAGTGTTTGGAGTTTTCCGGTTTATGGTTCAGTATTTGGGATCTGGGGTTTGTAGCTTCGGGCTCAGGTTTTGGGGTTGAGGGATCAAGTGCGGGGTTCAGTGTTTGGTACTCAGCTCGAAGTTTTCGGGTTCGGGCTTCAATTCTGGGCTTTGTTGTCTTCGGGCTCCCCACAGCGTCCTCTCACTATGTTCTCTCTCCTCACTCCTTTCCCTCCTCTATAGATGGACTACCTGGGCCCACCTTTCGACAACCCGGACTTTGACCCCCCACGGCTGAATCGCACGGAGGCCATTCCCAGTGCCACGCTGGAAGTGAGTGCTTGGAGGAACCTGGGTGACCAGCATCGGCTAATGGAGAATCTTCGGGCCTACACCCTACTGCTGCGGTGTCTGGGAGACGTAGATCGGGAGCTGACCAACGCCGCCCTGAGGCTCACCTTCCAGCACTTCTGCGCCAGCGTTCGAGGACTTACCATCAGCATCTCAGGCCTGGTGACCTCACTGGGCTATCCCGAGCCTACCCTCCTTCCCCCTGCGCACTTGGACAGGGGCTTGTCGCCGGCTCCCAGTGACTTCCTGAAGAAACTTGACCACTTCTGGCTGATGCGGGAGTTGCAGGGGTGGCTCCTGCGCTCGGCCAAAGATTTCAACCGCTTAAAGAAGCGTCTCGGTGGCTTTGTTACCCATTTGGACTATCGGAGGCCCTGATGAGGGGGGGGGGGGGGGGAGGGGGGAGAGACGCCCCTCCCTTTTCTCCACTCCAACCCCCCCCAAACCCCCTGCCTTGACCATCCCGTTAGTGCCTTATGCTAAAACACATTCCCCACCTCTACCTGCGTCCCTCCTCCTGCCAAACATTCCCTACTGCTGGATGTGATTGCCCAAGCGGACAGTATTCATACAACAATCCCACAGTGCACCATTTCCTACAATCAGTCCTACGTGTCCAGGGATGCCTTCTCTGCCGACAACAGGAATGTGTTGTGCGTTTGATTCCATTGTGCCTGAAACCCATGGATTTCCTCTTACGTTTGCCACAGCAAGGCTCAAGCCAATCCAGACCAGACTAACTAGCTAGCACTCTTCCCTGGCGTGCATATGGTTTGCTTATTTCACCTTAACCATTCTCAAGTTTATCCTCACGAGTGCAGGATAAATGCTTCCAAACACTGTGTCGCTTTCCACCACCCTAACCCTAACCCTAACCCCTAACATCTCATCGAAGTGCCACAAACATCACATAATGCCTTATACCCACTTGCACCCCTATATTGTTCGGATTACACTCCAATCTTTCCTCAATGAAGAGAGACAAGAGAGAGAAAGCAAGCAAGGAGCACATTTTTCTTGGCTGATTTCCAGGATGGACACAGTTCTGAGGGGAGAGGTGGGACCATGGAGGGGGAAAGAGCAGGGGTCGAAATTGTGCAGTCGCGAGGGCAGTAGGGGGTTGTGGCTAGGGATGTTGATGGGTGGGGGTTGACACAGCCCATAAAGTTCTTCCGGCTGTTTTCGTTTTGAGAGAAATTTCTACGTGATTTGGCAGAGTCTCATGTGAGAGCGGGATAAAACTAGGCCCTGAGCCTATTGCCATTTCATCAGGGTCATAGGTCAAAGAGCAGGCAAGGAAGGGCATGGGCTGCAGATCTTGCCTCCTCTGAACACATTGTGATGAAAACATTGCGTCTCAGAGAGAGGGAGTTACAGAATATGGCGGAGGAGGAAAAACCACTTAGAAATGACAAAGAAAACTGCCACAGCGCAATCCGTAAAGGTTCAGATAAAATAATGTAGTCCCATCGAGAAATAAATTGCTCACAAAACTGGCCAGGTCAGCACATTAAACAGCACAGCCAATGTCAATCCCCAAAAGCATCCAATGGGTTAGAGAGAGAGAGGGGGAAATCAGCCAGTGTTCCTGCTCCTGATCATTGCCCAGTCATCCCTGGGTTAGAGAGTGAGAGAGGGGAAATCAGCCAGGGTTCCTGCTCCTGATCACTGCCCAGTGATCCCTGGGTTAGAGAGAGAGGGGGGGGGTGGGGGAAATCAGCCAGGGTTCCTGCTCCTGTTCACTGCCCAGTGATCCTTGGGTTAGAGAGAAAGAGAGAGAGGGGAAATCAGCAAAGGTTCCTGCTCCTGATCACTGCCCAGTGATCCCTGGGTTAGAGAGAGAGAGAGAGAGGGGGGGGGAAATCAGCCAGGGTTCCTGCTCCTGATCACTGCCCAGTGATCCCTGGGTTAGAGAGAGGGGCAATTAATCAGGGTTTCATCTCCTGATCATTGTCCAGCGGTCACTGAAAAGAGAGAGGAAGAAGGGAAATTAGCTGGGGTTCCAGCTCCTGATCACCATCCTGGAGAGAAAGAAAGGAGAGGGGGAACATTCAGCCCGCATCTCCACCCCCCCACCCCCCACCACCCAAACGTTATTTCTTTCCTCTCTAGCAGGGACAGTTTTGTGATAACACACATATCCTGCAGACTGTAACCGCTCTATGATTAATATTTATTTATTTGAACTGTTATTTAATTTATTTATTACAAAACTTCTAACATGTCATCATTAATAAAGGTGCTCGTTTCAAAAAATGTTTACTGAATTGTTCAGCTTTCTGTTTTTTTTCAAATCATAAGATTCTGTGCAAGTTTCTGAAATACAGGGACAGGAAGAGGCCATTCAGCCCCTCTGACAGAGTTTTTATCGATGTATTTCCATGCCTCATTTTTGGAACTGGAAAGAAGTTAAAATGCATCACATGACTACAGCAAGCTACAATACGCCTTGGGGACCCAACTTCTAATCCCACATGGCAGATGCTGGAAGTTGAATTCAATTAAAATCTGGAATTAAGAGTCTAATGATGACCCTGACCTGTTTTCGATTGCCAGAGAAACCGAGCCAGATCACTAGAGTCTTTAAGAGAAGGAAATCCGCCATCCTGACCTACCTGTGATTCCAGACCCACAGCAATATGATTGTCCCATTATTGCTCTCTGGGCAATTAGGGGTGAGCGGTAAATGCTGGCTTAACTCCCAACATCGCTTCCCCTAAATAAATTTAAAAAGTTGACTTTCTCCAAACATACCCCCCCCCTCCTTTTATAAAGGGTAAAAAAAAACAACTTGTAGACACTAACATCTTACAATGACCATGTTATAGAACATAGAAGCATGCAGCACAGAATAGGCCCTTCGACCCTCGATGGAGAAGGTGAGGACTGCAGATGCTGGAGATCAGGACTGAAAATGTGTTGCTGGAAAAGCGCAGCAGGTCAGGCAGCATCCAAGGAGCCGGAGAATCGACGTTTAGGAATCAGGAAGAAGGGCTCATGTCCGAAACGTTGATTCTCCTGTTCCTTGGATGCTGCCTGACCTGCTGCGCTTTTCCAGCAACACATTTTCAGCTTCGGCCCTCGATGTTGCGCCGACCTATGAACTAATCAAAGCCCATCCCCCTACACTATCCTATTGCCATCCATGTGCTCATCCAAGGACTATTTAAATACCCCTAATGTGGCTGAGTTAACTACATTGGCCGGCAGGGCATTCCATGCCTTTACCACTCTCTGAGTGAAGAAATTGCCTCTAACATCTGCCTTAAATCTATCACCCCTCAATCTGCAGCTATGTCCCTGCGTACAAGCAGATGTCATTATCCTCGGAAAAAGACTCTCATTTATCCAACACACATTATCTCTAATGCCACCTTGCCTTCACATACCAAGTTCTGTTCATTTCAGTCAGTCCTACTTTCATCAGTCTCTACATATGCCTTCCATGAGTTTTCTCTAAAGTCTTGGTTCTTCTGATGAGATGCATGGTAATCTTTATTGGCAGTTGGTCTGGACTCTCTACAGAACCTCGATGCCGAGGTGACAGCTTTATCAGAGCAGGACTCGTCTTTTCGATTGAGTGTTTGGATTGTGGGAGGTTTTGCCGCTGCCAGTCCCTTCAGCCACTTCCTGCAGCATTATCTTTCTCTTGTCCCGTTCAATTACACCTTCCCCCTGCCTCCTGGGCTGTGCCCTTTTGATTTTCACTTGCCTACTTTGCCATGCTAAGTGCGGGATTGGGATGGGTCAGTCGTTGATTCCGACTCGATGGGCTGCAGGGCCTTTTCTCTATGCTGTGGATCTCTGTGAGTCTACCATCGGCTGTAGAGAATCATTCAGAGAGTCATAGACTACAGCACGTCCATGCTGACTAAATATCCTAAATTAGTCTAAAGTAATACCATTTGCCAGCATTTGGCCCACATCCCTATTCATGTAAGCATCCAGATGCCTTTTAAATATCGTAGTCTCCCCCACTTCCTCTGGCAGCTTACTGCACACACACATCAACCTGTGGTGAGAAAGTTCCCCCTAAGTTCCTTTTAAATCTTTTCCCTCTCACTTTAAACCTATACCCTTTAGCTTTGGACTCCCCACCCTAGGAAAAAGACTTTGCCTATTTACCCTATCCATGCCCCCTCATGATTTTATAAACCTCTATAAGATCACCCCTCAGCCTCCGACGCTCCAGGGAAAACAGCCCCAGCCTATTCTGCCTCTCCCTATAACTCAAACCCTCCAATTCTGGTAACATCCTTGTAAATCTTTTCTGAACCCTTTCAAATTTAACACATCTTTCCTACAGCAGGGAGACCAGAATTAACTACTATATTCTAAAAGCTGCCTGACCAATGTGCTGTAAGATGGCCTCCCAACTCCTGTACTCAACATGCTGACCATTAAAGGAAAGTGTACCATTGACGTTCTTCACTATCCTATCTAGCTGCTACTTTCAAGGAAGTATGAACTTACACCCCAAGGTCTCTTTGTTTAGCAATACTCCCCAGGACTCCCTAAGTGTATAAGTCCTGCCCTGATTTGCCTGACCAAAATGCAACGCCTCACACTTAATCTAAATTGAACTACACCTGCCACTCCTCAGCCCATCTGAACAAGGTCCTGTTGTCTGAGATAACTGCTCGGTGCACCACCAATTTTGGTGTCATCTGCAAAACTTCCTAGCCATTCCTCCAATATTCGCATCCAAATTATTATTGTAAATGGCCAAAAGCAGTGGACCCAGCACTGACCCGTGTGGCACACGACTGGTCACAGGCCCCCAGTTCGAAAAACAACCCTCCACCTGTCTCTAACCTTCAATCCAATTTTGTCTCCAGATGGGTAGCTCTCCCTTACTAACTCCTACCATGCAGAATACCTTGCAAAAATCCATACAGAGAAAGTCCACCGCTCTGCCTTCATCTATCTTTATTGTCACTTCAAAAAAATTCAAACAAGTTGCATGAACATGGTTTCCCACGCACAATGCCATATTGGCAATCCCTAGTTAGTCTTTACCTTTCCAAATACATGTAAGTCTTGTCCCTGAGAATCCCCTGCAACAACTTACCCAACTGATCTCAGGCACAAGGGTCGACATTTCCCTGGATTTCCCTTGCCACCTTTCTGAAATAATTCTTTAAAAATTCCTCACCCTTCTCATTTTTTTGAGTGATAGAATAGTGATACAGCAGAGGAAACTAGTTTGTCCATCCTGCCTAAAACTGCTCTACAATCGCGTATCATTCCCTTCTGCCAATCTCCTGCCTTTTTCTCAGATCCCTGCACCCTATTTTTATCCAAATAACCATCCATTGCCCCTCTTGAATGTCTCAATTGAATGTGCCTCCACCACATTCCTGGACAGTGCATTCCAGACCCGAACCATTTTTTCCCCATATCACCCTCGTTTCATTTCTACATCACTTTAAATCTCTGCCCCTCTCCTTATTGTCTCTTTTACAATTGGGAACAGCTTCTGCCGATCTACTCCGTCCAGCCCCTACTCATGATTCGGAAAGCTCTCCCTCTCAGCCGCCTTCTCTCTAAGAACAGTTCCAACTTCTCCAATCTATCCTCATCACTGAAGTTTCTCATCCATTCTTGTAAATCATTTTCTCCACTCTTTCCAAAACAATTGTGTCTTTCCTACGACAGTCCCCACAACAGTCCACTAAACTCCAGCTGAAGTCTAACAAGTGCTTTGTACAAGTTCAACACCACCTCTTTGCGTCTGGGCTCTACGCCCCTATTAATAAGGCTGTAGACACTGTGTGCTTTAGTGACAGCTGTCTCCACCTTCAACAATCTGTACATATGGTGTATCTCTACCTTTCATGTTCATCTAAGATCCACACCCCCCACCAACCCAACCTCCACCCCCGGCACCTTCCCCTGCAACCGCAGGAAATGTAAAACTTGCGCCCACACCTCCACACTCACTTCCCTCCAAGGCCCCAAGGGATCCTTCCATATCTGCCACAAGTTCACCTGTACCTCCACACACATCATCTATTGCATCCGCTGCACCCGATGTGGCCTCCTCTATATTGGGGAGACAGGCCGCTTACTTGCGGAACGCTTCAGAGAACACCTCTGGGACACCCGGACCAACCAACCCAATCACCCCGTGGCTCAACACTTTAACTCTCCCTCCCACTCCACCGAGGACATGCAGGTCCTTGGACTCCTCCACCGGCAGAACACAACAACACGACGGCTGGAGGAGGAGCGCCTCATCTTCCGCCTGGGAACCCTCCAACCACAAGGTATGAATTCAGATTTCTCCAGTTTCCTCATTTCCCCTCCCCCCACCTTGTCTCAGTCGGTTCCCTCAACTCAGCACCGCCCTCCTAACCTGCAATCCTCTTCCTGACCTCTCCGCCCCCACCCCACTCCGGCCTATCACCCTCACCTTGACCTCCTTCCACCTATCACATCTCCATCGCCCCTCCCCCTAGTCCCTCCTCCCTACCTTTTATCTCAGCCTGCTTGGCTCTCTCTCTTATTCCTGATGAAGGGCTTATGCTCGAAACGTCGAATTCTCTATTCCTGAGATGCTGCCTGGCCTGCTGTGCTTTGACCAGCAACACATTTGCAGCTTTCATGTTCATCAGTGACTTCACCTCCAAAACCTTCGTTAATTTTGATTCCCTATTGATTAGAAATCTATCTATCAGTATAGACAGATATCAGAATAGAGTCAGAATATCCCTAAAATGGAGCAAGAGGCCATTTGGCCCTTGGGAGTCTGTACTGGTCCCCCTGAAGAAAACGCCACCCAGCCCCATATCCCTATCCTAACTCCATCGTCATAAATCTAGCTCGACAACCTTGCTGACCCTCTGCAGTGAAGAATTCCACAGATTGACAACGCTCTGAGAGAAGAAATTCCTCCTAGCTCTGTCTCACAGCGGTGCCCCTTTATTCTGAGACTAAGCTGCCTGCTCCTAAACTCTCCCATGAGGGGAGACAACCTCTCCACATCTCACCCGGTTCAACCCGTAAGAATCGTTCAGTCAGATCACCTCTTGCCCTGCGAAACTCCAATGAGTACAAGCCCAACAAACCCAACTACTGCTCATTAGACAGTCCCACCATACCCACGATTTGGAGACACCGGTGTTGGACAGGGATGGGCAAAGTCAAAAATCACTCAACACCAGGTCACAGTCCAACAGGTTTATTTGGAAGCACTAGCTTTCGGAGCGACGCTCCTTCATCAGGTGATTGTTCCTGGCTTTTCAACTCCATACCCAGTGAACATTCTCTGGACTGTCTCCAATGTTGGTTTATCTTTCCTTTGAGTAAAAAGTGAGGTCTGCAGATGCTGGAGATCAGAGCTGAAAATGTGTTGCTGGTTAAAGCGCAGCAGGTCAGGCAGCATCCAAGGAACAGGAAATTCGACGTTTCGGGCCAGAGCCCTTCATCAGGAATCTTTCCTTTGATATGGGATCCAAAACTGTTCACAGCATTTCAACTGTGCTCTGACTTGTGGCCTTGGACAGTTTGAACAGTACCTCCCCACTTATATACACCATCCTCTGCAAGAAAGACAAACATTCAATTTGCTTTCCTAATTCCGCAGTGAGCCCGCGGATGCTGGCTTTTTATCATTCATGAATGAGAACTCCAAATTAATTGCATTTAATTAATATTCAATTCCTCTCTCCCTTCTGCCAAAGTGCGTCACCTCACATTTCCCAACATTCGATTCCATCTGTCACATTTTTTGCTCACTTAGCCTGTCGGTATTCCTCTGTAAAGGATGGGAGACTGACAAACGTATGCAGACACAGAGAAAGAGACAGACTGAGAGAAAGAGAGAGAGAAAGAGAAGAGTGAGAGACAGATATAGAGAGAGAAAGACACCTTGAGCGATGGAGTCAGAGAGGGAGTCAGATTCGAAAGGCAGAGAAAAGTGAGAGCTTAGTACAAGGAAAATGGGAAATAAAGACACACAGAGACAATGGGAAATAGCAAGACAAAAAAAAAGAGGTGGACAGAGATAAATACATTTAGAGATAGAGAGTGTGTGTGTGTGTGTGTGTGAGAGAGAGAGAGAGAGAGAGAGAACACATAGCTCATGTTCCCAGCTGGCTCAACGGTTGACCATGGGCACACTTGACAAAAACAGGGACGGAATTGGAAATGTCAGAAGCAGGTGCAGCTTTCGAAGGATTGCAGCAAACCCAGATTCCCACATGCCAGGCACCTGCTCCAATATGTCACACATCATCAAAGGCTGAGAGCTGTCAGCACCTACCACCACTGCTCAAGATCTCCGAATCAGCACATCAAAGACATACTGCAGAGAAAACAGCCCATAATACACGGGTCGGGACGGAGGGGATGGTGAACTGTCAGAGGGTCAGTACTGAGGGAATGGTGCACTATCAGAGGGTTAGTACTGAGGGAATGGTGCACTGTCAGAGGGTTAGTACTGAGGGAATGGTGCACTGTCAGAGGGTCAGTACTGAGGGAATAGTGCACTGTCAGAGGGTCAGTACTGAGGGAATGGTGCACTGTCAGTGGGTTAGTACTGAGGGAATGGTGCACTGTCAGAGGGTCAGTACTGAGGGAATGGTGCACTGTCAGTGGGTTAGTACTGAGGGAATGGTGCACTGTCAGAGGGTCAGTACTGAGGGAATGGTGCACTGTCAGAGGGTCAGTACTGAGGGAATGCTGCACTGTCAGAGGGTCAGTACTGAGGGGATGGTGAACTGTCAGAGGGTCAGTACTGAGGGAATGGTGCACTGTCAGAGGGTCAGTACTGAGGGAATGGTGCACTGTCAGTGGGTTAGTACTGAGGGAATGGTGCACTGTCAGAGGGTCAGTACTGAGGGAATGGTGCACTGTCAGTGGGTTAGTACTGAGGGAATGGTGCACTGTCAGAGGGTTAGTACTGAGGGAATGGTGCACTGTTAGAGGGTCAGTACTGAGGGAATGGTGCACTGTCAGAGGGTCAGTACTGAGGGAATGCTGCACTGTCAGAGGGTCAGTACTGAGGGGATGGTGAACTGTCAGAGGGTCAGTACTGAGGGAATGGTGAACTGTCAGAGGGTCAGTACTGAGGGAATGGTGCACTGTCAGAGTGTCAGTACTGAGGGAATGGTGCACTGTCAGTGGGTCAGTACTGAGGGAATGGTGCACTGTCAGAGGGTCAGTACTGAGGGAATGGTGCACTGTCAGAGGGTTAGTACTGAGGGAATGGTGCACTGTCAGTGGGTCAGTACTGAGGGAATGGTGCACTGTCACAGGGTCAGTACTGAGGGAATGGTGCACTGTCAGTGGGTCAGTACTGAGGGAATGGTGCACTGTCAGAGGGTCAGTACTGAGGGAATGGTGCACTGTCAGAGGGTCAGTACTGAGGGAATGGTGCACTGTCAGAGGGTCAGTACTGAGGGAATGGTGCACTGTCAATGGGTCAGTACTGAGGGAATGGTGCACTGTCAGTGGGTCAGTACTGAGGGAATGGTGCACTGTCAGAGGGTCAGTACTGAGGGAATGGTACACTGTCAGAGTGTCAGTACTGAGGGAATAGTGCACTGTCAGAGGGTCAGTACTGAGGGAATGGTGCACTGTCAGAGGGTCAGTACTAAGGGAATGGTGCACTGTCAGAGGGTTAGTACTGAGGGGATGGTGCACTGTCAGTGGGTCAGTACTGAGGGAATGGTGCACTGTCAGAGGGTCAGTACTGAGGGAATGGTGCACTGTCAGAGGGTCAGTACTGAGGGAATGGTGCACTGTCTCTGAATCTAATCCCGTGCTGTCCCTGACCCTGTCCTGGGGAGTATTTGATGTGTAGACAATGTAGAGCGAGCTTTAACCTCTATCTAACCCTGTGCTATTCCTCTTGTGGGAGAGTTTAATGAAGATAAGTGTAGAGAAAGCTTTACTCTGTATCTAACCCCGTGCTGTCCCTGTCCTGGGAATGTTCGATGGGGACAGTAGAGGGAGCTTTACTCTGTATCTAACCCCGTGCTGTTCCTGTCCTGGGAGTGTGTGATGGGGGACAGTGTAGAGGGAGCTTTACTCTGTATCTAACCCCGTGCTGTCCCTGTCCTGGGGAGTTTTTGATGGGGGACAGTGTAGAGTGAGCTTTACTCTGTATCTAACCCCGTGCTGTCCCTGTCCTGGGGAGTTTTTGATGGGGGACAGTGTAGAGTGAGCTTTACTCTGTATCTAACCCCGTGCTGTCCCTGGGAGGGTTTGATGGGGGACAGAGTAGAGAGAGCTTTACTCTGTATCTAACCCCATGCTGTCCCTGTCCTGGGGAGTGTTTGATGGGGGGGACAGTGTAGAGAGAGCTTTACTCTGTACCTAACCCCATGTTATCCCTCTCCTGGGAGTGTTTGATGGGGACAGTGTAGAGGGAGCTGTGCCTGTCCTGGGAGTGTTTGATGGAGGATAGTGTAGAGGGAGCTTTACTCTGTATCTAACCCCGTGCTGTCCCTGTCCCTGGGAGTGTTTGATGGGGACAGTGTAGAGGGAGTTATACTCTGTATCTAACCCTGTGCTGTCCCTGCCCTGGGAGTGTTTGATGGGGGACAGTGTAGAGGGAGCTTTACTCTGTATCTAACCCCGTGCTGTCCCTGTCCTGGGAGTGTTTGATGGGGGACAGTGTAGAGGGAGCTTTACTCTGTACCTAACCCCGTGCTGTCCCTGTCCCTGTCCTAGGAGGGTTTGATTGTGAGTAGAGTATGTCGTTGCTGTTGGAACCTTGCCCAGAATGCTGGTGCTGATGCCCAGCCTGGTCTGGAACGTAGTGAGTTGCTTCACTCTGATGGAATGAGGTCTCCTGGTGTTCAGTTTCAGTGCAATGCCAGTGTCTGTGTGTGTGTGCAGACCCCTTGGTGCCAGTGCTCAGGCACTGTCTGATCTCCCGACAGTGTTAGACTGTGGCTGCTGGACTCCAATCCCTGCTACCCACCCCCAAATCAGCTGGACCACGTTCAACAATGTAAAGGTGAAGAGGCCATTCGGCCCCTCCCCCAGCCTGTCCCACAGGGGAAACAGCACAAAGCCACTCAGCCCCCTTCCCCAGCCTGTCCCACAGGGAACATGAGGAGGACATTCAGGCAATTTTCCAGTCTGTTAATGAGAGGAGGCCATTGAGAGTAAGAGTCAGAGAAAAAGAGAGAGAGAGAGAGAGAGAGGAAAAACACAGCAGGCCAGGCAGCGTCCGAGGAGCAGGAGAATCCATGTTTCCAGCACCACATGTTTCAACTCAGATCTCCAGCATCTGCAGTCCTCACTTTTACCGAGAGAGAGAGAGAGAGAGTGGGGCAGAGACTGTGAGAAAGACAAAGAGGTCCTGAGAGATACTGAGGTACAAACAGAGACAGACAGAAATATACATGGAGTGAGAAATAGTGGATAAACGTCGAAAGAACATGACAAAAATCAAATAGAGAAACACCAAGACAGTGAGAGAGTCAGGGATCAAGGCAAAAAATAAAAGATGGACAGAATGAGAGACAGTCTGTTTGAGACACAGACAGAAACACAGGAAGAGAGAGGAACACATCGGGACAAGAAGAAAGAGAATAAAGAAAACTTACAGCCCAGGAACAGGCCCTTCGGCCCTCCAAGCCTGAGCTGATCCAAATCTACTGTCTGAACCTGTCGGCCAATTCCTAACCACCTGGATCCCTCTGCTCCCACCTACTCATGCATCTATCCAGACGCATCGAAGATGAATCTACCGTGCCTGCCTCTACCACCTCTGCTGGCAACGCGTTCCAAACGCCCACCGCCGTCCGTGTGAAGTACTTGTCACGTGTAGCCCCCCCCCCCCCCAGTAAACTTTCCACCTCTCACCTTGAAGAGAAATGTAGAGTGAGTGACAGGAAGAAAGACAGAATGAGGGGCAGAGAGTAGAAAGAAACAAACAGAGAGAGAGAGACAGAGAGAGAGAGAGAGGGAGAGAGAGACACATGGATGAAGAGAGAGGGAGACAAAGGCTCAAAGAAAATGACAGAAAGTGAGCCAGCCAGAACTGCTGCAGAGAGAAAGAGAGAGAGAGGGGGGGGGACACAGGAAAGGAAGGAGGTGAGGGGTCAGTGCTGATTCAGCTCTGCACTGCATTGGAATGGTCATCAGTCTGAATGAGTCAATCCCACATTCTGACTGTGACAGTAAAGACAAGAGACAGGGTCATCTCACCAATTCAGCTGTCTGTCACCAGACAGGGCCTCTGTGCGGTCACTGTTCAGTTAGCGAGCGGACAATTCCTCACCACTGACTCATTTCACAAAAGCAAGAGATAATCAAAACGAAGACAACCGCATGAGCAGAATTCCCGGCATAGGAAAGAGACAACGCATCCAGCATTTGGTAGTTCGTTAACCTCTTTCGCTCTCTGCCACTCACACTCATGCCTTCCACGCACATTGGCTCTCATTGGGATATGGGGCACACAGACAACTGACTCTCACTGGGCAACAGTCCCCCTCACACACTGACTCTCAGTGAGGTACAGGGCCCACATACACACTGACTCTCACTGGGCAACAGTCCCCCTCACACACTGACTCTCACTGGGGTACAGGGCACACACACACACTGACTCTCACTGAGGTACAGGGCACACACACACACTGACTCTCACTGGGGTACAGGGCCCACACACACACTGACTCTCACTGGGGTACAGGGCCCACACACACACTGACTCTCACTGGGGTACAGGGCACACACACACACTGACTCTCACTGGAGTACAGGGCACACACACACACTGACTCTCACTGGGGTACAGGGTCCCACACACACACACACACACTGACTCTCACTGGGGTACAGGGTCCCACACACACACACACTGACTCTCAGTGAGGTACAGGGCACACACACACACTGACTCTCACTGGGGTACAGGGCACACACACACACTGACTCTCACTGGGCAACAGTCCCCCTCACACACTGACTCTCAGTGAGGTACAGGGCACACACACACACTGACTCTCACTGAGTTACAGGGCACACACACACACTGACTCTCACTGGGGTACAGGGTCCCACACACACACACACTGACTCTCACTGGGGTACAGGGCCCACACACACACTGACTCTCACTGGGGTACAGGGCCCACACACACACTGACTCTCACTGGAGTACAGGGCACACACACACACAATGACTCTCACTGGGCAACAGTCCCCCTCACACACTGACTCTCAGTTGGGTACAGGGTCCCCCACACACACTGACTCTCACTGGGGTACAGGGCCCACACACACTGACTCTCACTGGAGTACAGGGCCCACACACACACTGACTCTCACTGGGGTACAGGACCCACACACACACTGACTCTCACTGGGGTACAGTCCCACACACACACTGACTCTCACTGGGGTACAGTCCCCCACACACACACTGACTCACACTGGGGTACAGTCCCCCACACACACACTGACTCTCAGTGAGGTACAGGGCACACACACACACTGACTCTCAGTTGGGTACAGGGTCCCCCACACACACTGACTCTCACTGGGGTACAGGGCCCACACACACTGACTCTCACTGGAGTACAGGGCCCACACACACTGACTCTCACTGGGGTACAGTCCCACACACACACTGACTCACACTGGGATACAGGGCCCACACACACACTGACGCTCACTGGGGTACAGTCCCACACACACTGACTCACACTGGGGTACAGGGCCCACACACACACTGACTCTCACTGGGGTACAGGGCCCACACACACACTGACTCACACTGGAGTACAGTGTCCACACACAGACTGGCTCTCACTGGGGTACAGGGCCTACACACACACTGACTCACACTGGGGTACAGTCCCACACACACTGACTCTCACTGGGGTACAGGGCCCACACACACACTGACTCACACTGGAGTACAGTGTCCACACACACACTGACTCTCACTGGGGTACAGGGTCCCACACACACACTGACTCTCACTGGGGTACAGTGTCCACACACAGACTGGCTCTCACTGGGGTACAGGGCCCACACACACACTGACTCTCACTGGGGTACAGTGTCCACACACAGACTGGCTCTCACTGGGGTACAGGGCCTACACACACACTGACTCTCACTGGGGTACAGTGTCCACACACAGACTGGCTCTCACTGGGGTACAGTGTCCACACACAGACTGGCTCTCACTGGAGCTCTGCTCCCACACACAGACTGGCTCTCACTGGAGCTCTGCTCCCACACACAGACTGGCTCTCACTGGAGTACACTCCCACACACAGACTGGCTCTCACTGGAGCTCTGCTCCCACACACACACTGACTCTCACTGGGGTACAGGGTCCCACACGCACACTGACTCTGTCTGAGAGATGCAGCCCACAAACACATTGATTCATTGAGGTTCAGGACGCACAGTAACGCTCACTGGGGTTCTATCCCATAGACACAGCCGTTCACTGGGATATGGGCTCACACACTGTGTCCCTCTCTCTGTCCCTTTGGTTTTGTCTTCCCTCACATCTCTTTGTGTCTCTCCATCTCTTTCACTCTCTGTGTCCTCTGTTACTCTCTCCCAGGCTGTCTCTTTTACTCTTTTTCTCTCCCTCTCCCTCTTTTTCCCTCTCTCCTTTTCACTCTGTCCCTCCATCTCTATTTCTCTCTCTTTCTTTGTCTGCCTAGCTCTCTCTCTCTCTCTCCCTTTCTAAGCCCATGTGTGTGTGGGAGCGAACAGTGTGGGAGGTTAACTGTCCTGCAAATCGCTGGAAGTGCTGTCTAATTCTGTTGATATGGTGGTCTTAGCATTGATTGTCTCTTGCTTTGGTGATGACTCAATGGTGAGGAATTGTCTGCTCACCAACAGAGTGACGCACAGAAGCCCTCTGGGGTGACGGCCAGCTGACCCTCACTGGGGTACAGTCCCACACACACACTGCTTCTCACTGGGCTACTGCTCCCACACACACTGACGGCCCTGTCAGTTCCTTCTCTGTCAACTCTCAGGAATGAGCTGATGAACAATATGCTGGGTGTTAGCAATGAGGTTCCTTCGGGTGCAGCTTTCAACACACCCAGGGTCTCCTCCCTTTGTATGTGCTCACCCTGGGCTCTCACACCTCGATGTCTCTCAACATTCAATGAGAGAATCTAACCCTAATCCTCCTAACAGTGTGTCAGAATGTGCTCTCTCGCTCTCAACCGCTCCTCCCCCTCGTCACACCAACATTATTTTACCGCGGGAATGAAATGCACAGTGATTATTAAACCTTCTCTTCTATGAGGTGTACCATCCCAGCTTTTCCAGTCTGTCCACATCACTTCAGCTCCTTATCCCCAGAACCATTCTCCTGAATCCTTCCCACAGCCTTTGCACTCCCCTCACATCCTCCCTTGACAGGTTTGTTAAGGAGGAGGAGAAAGTGAGGTCTGCAGATGCTGGAGTATCAGAGCTGAAAATGTGTTGCTGGAAAAGCGCAGCAGGTCAGGCAGCATCCAAGGAACAGGAGCTTCGACGTTTCGGGCATGAGCATAAGGATTCCTGAAGAAGGGCTTATGCCCGAAACGTCGATTCTCCTGCTCCTCGGATGCTGCCTGACCTGCTGCGCTTTTCCAGCAACACATTTTCAGCTCAGGGTTGTTAAGAAAGAAGACAGTGTTTTCGCTTTTATTAATAGAGGGATCAAGTTCCTGAACCAGGGGGTTATGCTGCAGCTGTACAAAACTCTGGTACAGCCGCACTTAGAGTATTGTGTACAGTTCTGGTCACCGCATTATAGGGAGGATGTGGAAGCTTTGGAAAGGGTGCAGAGGAGATTTACTGGGATGTTGCCTGGTCTGGAGGGAAGGTCTTATGAGGAAAGGCTGAGGGACTTGAGGCTGTTCTCATTAGAGAGAAGATTGGGAGGTGACTTAATAGAGACATACAAGATAATCAGAGGGTTAGATAGGGTGGGCAGGGAGAGCCTTTTTCCAAGTATGGGATGGCGAGCACAAGGGGACATAGCTTTAAATTGAGGGGTGATAGATATAGGACAGATGTCAGAGGTAGTTTCTTTACTCAGAGAGTAGTCAGGGTATGGAATGCTTTGCCTGTAACGGGAGTAGATTCGCCAACTTACAGTACATTTAAGTCGTCGCTGGACAGGTATATGGACGTACATGGAACAGTGTAGGTTAGATGGGCTTCAGATTGGTGTGACAGGGCGGTGTAACATCGAGGGCCGAAGGGCCTGGACTGCGCTGGAATGGTCTATGATCCTGGTCATCGAACTGGACACAATCCCTCTTTACACAGGATTAGCATAACTAATCTTTCTATAAGTGGGTGGCACGGTGGCACAGTGGTTAGCACTGCTGCCTCAGAGCAGCCAGAGACCCGGGTTCAGTTCCCGCCTCAGGCGACTGACTGTGTGGGGTTTGCACGTTCTCCCCGTGTCTGTGTGGGTTTCCTCCCACAATCCAAAGATGTGCAGGTCAGGTGAATTGGCCATGCTAAATTGCTGAAAATGTGTTGCTGGTTAAAGCGCAGCAGGTCACGCAGCATCCAAGGAACAGGAAATTCAACATTTTGGGCAAAAGCCCTTCCTGTACCTACTACTACATGCTAAATTGCCCCTAGTGTTAGGTAAAGGGGTAAATGTTTGGGTGGGTGGCGGGTTGGTATGGACTTGTTGGGCCGAAGGGCCTGTTTCCACACTGTATGTAATCTAATCTAAACTGTCACAAACAAAAACAGAAATTGCTGTTAAACTCAGCAGGCCTGGCCGCATCTGTGGAGAGAAATCAAAGTTAACATCTCAGAATCCAGTGCCCCTTCCTCAGAACTACTGAGTTTTTTCAGCAATTTCTGTTTTTATTTGTTTCTGACAGAGGGACATCACCAGCTCGCTGTATTCCTGGAATACAGGTGCCTACAATGGTGGCAGAAATGTCAGAACTGTGTCACTCCTCTACAGAAGGAAGGGATCACTTAGCGCAACGCTTCTGAACACCCTGCTCTCCCTCAACCAGTCCCAGGAGCTACTCGTCTCGCAGATGACACAAATCCAGGCAGAGGGAGAGGGAGAAGGAGTGTTGAAGGAGCAGGGAGGCTGCAGAGCTCTTGGGCAGGCTGGGAGAGTGGGCAAAGAACATGGCAGATGGAATTGTGAGGATCCTGGGATTGTACTCATTGGAGGTTAGAAGATTAAGGGGAGATCTAATAGAAACTTACAACATAATACATGGCTTGGAAAGGGTGGACGCTAGGAAATTGTTTCTGTTCAGCGAGGAGACTAGGACCCGTGGGCACAGCCTTAGAATTAGAGGGGGTCAATTCAGAACAGAAATGCAGAGACATTTCTTCAGCCAGAGGGTGGTGGGCCTGTGGAATTCATTGCCGCAGAGTGCAGTGGAGGCCGGGACGCTAAATGTCTTCAAGGCAGAGATTGATAGATTCTTGATGTCTCGAGGAATTAAGGGCTACGGGGAGAGTGCGGGTAAGTGGAGTTGAAATGCCCATCAGCCATGATTGAATGGCGGAGTGGACTCGATGGGCCGAATGGCCTTACTTCCGCTCCTATGTCTTGTGGTCTTATGGAAAACAATGTGGGGAGGGTGTGAGGGGGTGCACTTTGGCAGGAAGTAAAAGAGGGGTAGATTATTTTCCAAAAAAAAGGGGCAGGCTTCGGAAGCACACAGGGGGCCATGGAATCCTAATTCAGGAATCTCTTGAGGTTAACGTGCAGGTTCAGTTGGCAGTTAGGGAAGGAAAGGCAATGTTCACATTCATTCTTACAGGAGTAGAAAGTTTGTAGCTCTGGTCAGATTACATTTGGAAAACTATGCACAGTTTTAGTCCCTATACCTAAGGAATTTGTGCTGGCGTTTGAGGGGTCTGGTAGAGGGTGACAGGAATGATGCCGGGGATAAAGGGTTTGTTAAATGAGGAACAGTTAAGGTCTCTGGGTTTAGAAGGATGAGGGGGGAATGTGATTGAAACTTCCACAGTATTGAGAGGACAGAGAGATGATGTTTGAACTAATAGGAGGAACAATGACCAAGGGCTCAGCGTCCGATGTAAGGAATGATCCTTCACAACTGAGATGAGGATACATTTTTTTAGCCAAAGAGTGGTGGAACTCATTCATTGCTACACAAGGCTGTGGAGGCCAAGTCATTGAGTCTGTTCAAGGCTGAGATAAATAGTTCTTATTGGTAAGGGTTACAGGAAGAGAACATGAGAATGTGGGCCAGAAACATATCAAGCATGATTGAATGACAGAGCAGACTCGACGGGCCGAATGGCCTAATTCTGCTCCTTTATCTCATGTGATCTCCCCTCTCACTGAACTGGAACATATCGCTTAACACCATTTCCAGCCGAACATTCTGAAACACAACATTCAAACATGCTTCAATCCACCCTGAATCAATACCATTAACCCTAGCCCATACACCCCTCTTAATCTCTGTAACTCCCTCCAGCCCCTACACCCCCTCCCTATCTCTGTAACCCCCTCCAGCCCCTACACCCCCTCCCTATCTCTGTAACCCCCTCCAGCCCCTACACCCCCTCCCTATCTCTGTAACCCCCTCCAGCCCCCACACCATTCCCTATCTCTGTAACCCCCTACACCCCCTCCCTATCTCTGTAACCCCCTACATCCCCTCCCTATCTCTGTAACCCCCTACACCCCCTCCCTATCTCTGTAACCCCCCTGCAGCCCCTACACCCCCTCCCTATCTCTGTAACCCCCTACACCCCCTCCCTATCTCTGCAACCCCCTACACCCCCTCCCTATCCCTGTATCCCCCTACACCCCCTCCCTATCTCTGTAACCCCCTACATCCCCTCCCTATCCCTGTAACCCCCTACACCCCCTCCCTATCCCTGTAAAAACAAACTCTCTGACTTGGTTTCCTGTCAACATGATCTCAACGTGTCGTCCCATTCTCAGAGTCAAGTTTGGGTCTGGTTTAGGTCCCTAGCAAGTCACTTGGAGATTTGTCTTTCTCTCTGCTCTGCGTCGAGCCCACAATGTGAATGCAGCTTGCTGTGGTTGCAGGGTGTGCTGGTTTAGTCTTGCTTTACCTGGTAGCAGATCCACCCCCCCCTTAAACATGGCACTCAGCAGTACTGCCAACTTTACCATCTTCCCTTTCTCGTGCTCACATTCCTGCTCTCTTCACATCAATGTTTCTTACTCCCTCTGTCACACACCTGCTTGCTCCTCCCTCTGTATCTCTCTCTCTCCATGTCCTGTTTTCTCTCTCTGTTCCTTTATGTCTCTCACTCTCCATTCCTCTATCTCCCGCTCTCTTTCTTGAGTCTGTGTTTCTCTCTCCTCTCTGTCTCTCTCACTCACTGTCTCTATCTGTCTGTCTGTCTGCCTCTCTCTCTCATTTCTCACACAGTGAACACCCTGAGGGACACATGGAGATAGTGTTGGACATCAAAGGGTGCTGTGTTCCTCCCAGAGGGCAAAAGGCAGATTGAGACAGAGAGATTGAGGAGGAGAGAGAGGGAGACGGGAGATAAATCAAACCACAACAATGGTGTTCACCTTCTGCAGCCATTCTTGGGACAGCAGGAATTTGCCTGGTCCCTGACAACACCAACACACACACACACTCCCCCCATATATACACGCACACACACACACACACACACACATACTCCCCCCGTACACACACACACACGCAGACACACGCAGACACACACACACACACACACCCACACACACTCACACACACACTCCACCAGCATATACACACATACACACACACACACACACACACACTTGGGCTTGCAGGAGCAGGTTACAAATACACTTTAGGCCTGACGACAGGGAACGGTCACACCCATACCAATGCATAAGGAGAAATCCAAGGCCATTCAGCCCCTCAGGCCTGCTACACCATCCAACAATACCCTGATTAGATTAGATGGAGAAAGTGAGGACTGCAGATGCTGGAGATCAGAGCTGAAAATGTGGTGCTGGAAAAGCGCAGCAGGTCAGGCAGCATCCGAGGAACAGGAGAATCGACGTTTCAGGCATGAGGCCTTCTTCAGGAATGATTAGATTAGATGCCCTACAGTATAGAAACAGGCCATTTGGGCTCGACCCTCCACAGAGTAACCCACCCATACCCATTCCCCTGCCTTATATTTACCCCTGACTAATGCACTTAACACTACGGGCAATTTAGCACAGCCATTTCACCTGACCTGCACATCTTTGTGATTATGGGAGGAAACCCACGCAGACACTGGGAGAATCTGCAAACTCCACTCGAGGTGGGAATTGAACGCGAGTCCCTGGCGCTGTGAGGCAGCAGCGCTAACCACTGAGCCACCGTGCTGCCCCTTAACCTCAACCCAACATTCCTGCCTGGTCACCTCTCCACTCTCCCGGTCACTCCTCCAGAGCCCATGCCCCACCACCTCAGAAATATTCATGTACTCTACAACCTATTTCAGAGAGAGTTACAAAGAGCCATCACCCTCAGAGAAAATACACATCAGACCATAAGAGGTAGGAGCAGATTAGGCCATTCAGCCCATTGAGTCTCTGCTCGATTGGTATGTATCTCAGCCCCATTCTCCTGCCTTCTATAGTGGCGCAGTGGTGAGAACTGCCAACCGCACCAAGGAACCCGGGTTCAATTCCACCCTCGGGCAACTGTCTGGGTGGAGTTTGCGAGTTCTCTTTGTGTCTGCATGGGTCCTCAGCCCCTCCCTCAGTCCCAGGGTGTGCAGGTTAGATGGAAATTAGCCAAGGATGAAGTGGGTCTGGATGGGATGCTCCTTGGAGGGTCAGTGTGGACTCCATGGGACAAATGACGTGCTGGCGTACTGTAGGGATTCTAGGAACACTCCCTGAGTACCTCGCTCACTCTCTCAATCCCGCTGCTCTCGACCTCCTCCCTCGCTGCTTCCCACCCCCCGCATCCTCTGTCACACTGTTATTCCATTTGCTATCTGCATGGAGATCTTGCCCCACTCTCCTCTGCTCTTAGCTGCTTCCCTCACAGCCCCTCTCGCTGTCCCTCCATCCAGCCTGGGGCACTCACATCCCTGTCACCAGCAGCCTACAAGCTCCTGAAATATGAGAAGTGTTTTTTTTTGTACTAGCTCGGGCCCCCCTCCCATTCCCGTGGTTTTTGTTTAATCCCCTTTCTTACGACAGTGTTTCAATTTCTCATCTGTCGACAGCTTTTCAGCTCAACTTTCCTCTCAACAAGTGTCTCCACACCGCAGCGAGAGAGAGAGAGAGAGAGAGAGAAAAACAGACAGTGGCCCCATCAAACCCTTCCAGGATAGGGTTAGATAAAGTTCCCTCGGTTCTGTCTGACCCTGAGCTCACCCACTCTGTAACCACTGTCAACACTGAAACTGTGCCTGGGATGGAAACACTATTGAATAGGTGCTGATTAAGAGACAGTTCAAAGCAGACTGAGTATCCAAATGCTTTATTCCTGATGAAGGCCTTTTGCCCGAAACAGCGATTTCGCTGCTCGTTGGATGCTGCCTGAACTGCTGTGCTCTTCCAGCACCCACTGATCCAGAATCCAACTGCAACAGATAAGTTATTGAGAAGCTCTGTAGTCACATCCCAGCATTTATCACTCATATCTACTTGACCTAATATTTGTAGCAAGCTGCCATCTTTAAATTTCGGGGCCACTTCCTGGAGAAGGGCTCACGCCCGATACGTCGATTCTCCTGCTCCTTGAATACTGCCTGACCTGCTGCGCTTTTCCAGCAACACACCTTCAGCTCTGATCTCCAGCACCTTCAGTCCTCACTTTTTCCACTTCTTTTCGTACTCTGGGATATGGCATTTTCAGGCCCCGGGAGTCTGTCAACCTTTAACCCCCATCAATGTCTCAGCACCATTCTCTCATTAAGATTGATTTCTCTCAATTCTGCCTTCTAACATTGCTGGGATGTCACTTGTGCCTTTTATTCTAAAGATTAATCCATTTCCTTTCATGTATCGATAGAGTTTTTTACAGTCAGCATCTGCGTTTCCTGTAATTTTACACTCATACTCTACTCCCCCCCCGACTTGGTCAAACTTTTTCCTCTTTTGCTGAATTCTAAAATGCTCCTATTTTCTGCCAACCTTAGATGTCTCCTCTTCCGATCTAATACTCTCCCTGAGTTCTTTGTAAGCCACGATTGAGGGACCTTTTAGATCGGCTTCAGACAGGAATGAATAATCAGGTAAAAAAAACAATGACTGCAGATGCTGGAAACCAGATTCTGGATTAGAGTGGTGCTGGAAAAGCACAGCCGTTCAGGCAGCATCCGAGGAGCAGGAAAATCGACGTTTCGGGCAAAAGCCCTTCATCAGGAATACAGGCAGACAGCCTGAAGGGTGGAGAATGGTCCCTCCTCTCGCTTATCTCTCCCTCTCTCTAAGTTCAGGCTCTCTGCCTTTATTCCTGATGAAGGGCTTTTGCCCGAAACGTCGATTTTCCTGCTCCTCGGATGCTGCCTGAACTGCTGTGCTCTTCCAGCACCACTAATCCAGGGATGAACAATTGCTTAATTCAACAAAAGTGATTCGAGGGGCGAAAGTGATGCCAGTCCAAAGGCTGGGACACAGTCGGTCAGCCACTGGGGACATTCCATTCAAGTCACTCTCCATATCACTGAGAGAGAGAGGTGGGGATGAAGGGAGATGAATGTGGGTGGCATTCCTGTTCCTGTCGGTTGAGGGGAAGTGTCCCGAGTGAGTGAGTAGGGGCAGGGTTAATGGTTGGGGGGGTTGTGGTAGCTGTCAGTGACTGAGCAAAAAATGAAAGTGGAGCGTAAGCTGTGGTGGGAAATGTGTGGGGTAGCAGGAATGAAGTGAGCGTGAAGTATTGCGGTGGAGATGATGGCATTTATGCAGGCAAAGTGAGGAAGGTCATTATTGATCTTCTTAGAAACCTAGGAGCAGGGGATAGGCCATTGAGATCCCTAAGGCCTACTCCATCGTTCAATGAAGCCTTGGTGATCATGGCTGGACTCCACATTACCTAGTTTTGTACCTTATCCTTAAACATCTTTGCTTAATAAAACTCTATCTAGCTCAGATTTAAACGAACAACTGAAGTGAGTTCCAAACCTCAACCGACCATTTTGTATAGAAATGAAAAGTGTGGTGCTGGAAAAACGCAGCAGGGCGGGCAGCATCCGAGGAGCAAGAGAATCGACGCTTCGGGTATAAGCCCTTCTTCAGGAAGCCCATTCCTGGAGAAGGGCTCATGCCCGGAACGTCGATTCTCCTGCTCCTCGGATGCTGCCCGCCCTGCTGCGCTTTTCCAGCACCACACTTTTCAACTCTGGTCTCCAGCATCTGCAGGCCTCACTTTCTCCATCTTGTGTAGAAATGCTTCCTTCCAGAATGGTCAGGAGGAATAATTCATGTTTATCTACACTGTCTTTTCCCATTAATAGCTTGAAAACTTTGATCAGATTACTGCTTAACCTTCTAAATTATGGAGAAAACAGGCCATAATTTTATCCTCAATACATAACCTCTGAAGTCCTGGTATCATTCTTGTAAATCTATGTTGTATACCTTCCAAGGCCAATCTATTCCTTTTAAGATGTGCCCAGATCTGCTCACAATAATTGAGGTGGGGTATAGCTAGGTTTTGCAGAAGGGCAGCATAACGTCTGCGTCCCTATACTCCAGGCCTACAGCACTGGCACAAGGAATAAACTCAGATCATGGGGTGACCTCCTGTTGTGCCCTTCTCTGCTGGTCCTAGAAGAAGGACCCCAGCTCTGTGCTGCCCTGTCCAGCAGGAGCTCTGGGTCACTGCCCAGGGACAATGCCACCAGGTCTGGGGTTAATGTCAGCAAGGGGAGAGGCCAGCTCCTGGCCCCAACATTACCTGGGTCACTGCCCAGGGACAATGGCACCAGGTCTGCGGTTAATGTCAGCAAGGGGAGAGGCCAGTTCCTGGCCCCAACATTACCTGGGTCACTGCCCAGGGACAATGGCACCAGGTCTGCGGTTAATGTCAGCAAGGGGAGAGGCCAGTTCCTGGCCCCAACATTACCTGGGTCACTGCCCAGGGACAATGGCACCAGGTCTGCGGTTAATGTCAGCAAGGGGAGAGACCAGCTCCTGGACCGACAGTGTCTGTCCCAGTCGACAAAGGCAGATGGGAGGCTAGAGAATTCAAGGATATCCTGGCGGTGGTGAGATACCCCAGGAATGGAGTGGGGATAGAATCAGTAAGAGAGAGAGGGGCACTGTTATTATACAGAGAGAAAACTTGCTTGGACTCATGGCGAGAATCCACCTAAAAATAACACAACGCAACTCACACTTCACGAAAACCACAAACATGTGTGTGTGTATGTGGGAGAGAGAGAGAGAGAGGGTGAGAGAGGGAGAAAGACAGTGATACAAAGAGACAGCAACAGACAGACAGGGAGAGGGAGAGATGGGTGGGAGAAACAGAGACAGAGCGTGAGACAGGGAGAGATTGGGAGATACCGTGTCAGGGAGAAAGACATTGACAGAAAGACAGAGACAGACACACACAGTGACAGAGAGATGGAGAGACAGAGACTGGCAGTAACAGAGACAGAGGGATAGAAAGAGAGATTGAGGGAGACAGAGGTGAGACAGAGAGACAGGCAGAGAGACGAGACATTGACAGACACAGGGACAGAGACAGTGACAGATTGCCCGAGTGAGTGAGGCAGACACACACAGTGGCAGAGAGTGTGAGACAAACACACACAGTCACAGAGACTGTGAGACAGACACAGACAGTGACAGACAGTGTAATACAGACACACACAGTGACACAGATTGTGAGACAGACACACACAGTGACAGAGAGTGATAGACAGGTAGAAACAGTGACAGAGAGTGTGAGACAGACACACACAGTGACAGAGACTGCAATACAGACACACACAGTGACAGAGAGTGTGAGATAGACACACACAGTGACAAAGAGTGAGAGACAGACACACACAGTGACAGAGGGGGAAAGACAGACACACACAGCGACAGAGAGTGTAATACAGACACTCACAGTGACAGTGTGAGACAGACACACACAGTGACAGAGAGTGTGAGACAGACACACACAGTGACAAAGAGTGAGAGACAGACACACACAGTGACAGTGTGAGACAGACACACACAGTGACAGGGAGTGTGAGACAGACACACACAGTGACAGTGTGAGACAGACACACACAGTGACAGAGAGTGTGAGACAGACACACACAGTGACAGTGTGAGACAGACACACACAGTGACAGAGAGTGAGAGACAGACACACACAGTGACAGTGTGAGACAGACACACACAGTGACAGAGAGTGAGAGACAGACACACACAGTGACAAAGTGTAAGGCAGACACACACAGTGACAGAGAGTGACAGACACACAGTGACAGTGTGAGACAGACACACACAGTAACAGAGAGTGTGAGACAGACACACAGAGTGACAGAGAGTGTGAGACAGACACACACACTGACAGTGTGAGACAGACACACACAGTGACAGAGAGTGTGAGACAGACACACACAGTGAGTGTGAGACAGACACACACAGAGTGAGAGAGAGTGTAATACAGACACACACACACAGTGACAGTGTGAGACAGACACACGCAGTGACAGAGAGTGTAATACAGACTATGTCTCTCAGTCTATCTCTCTTTCTCTGTCCGTCCTTTCCCTCTCTCTCTCTCTCTCTCACACACACACACACTCTGTGCCGAGCTCCTCCCCTCTCTGGAGAGGATTTTACTTCCGTATTTTGACAGCAGGTTCAGGAAGCGGGAAGTCCAGCTGTGGTCAGATCACAAAAACCTGCTCCTCACCACTCTCCTCGCTCTGCCTGACTGCCTCTCCATCACATCTTCCTGTACCTCTCCCTCTGGACTTGGCGTTCCCTCCGTCCAGCTCGCCTTCCATCCTCCTCAGCTCTCCTTCTCTGACGTCTCCCTCTGCCACACCGCTACCCCCACCCCCTGACCTTCTCACAGCGACCCCTCTCTCTCTCTCTCTCTGCTCCCCAACCTTTCCTCTCTCGCCTGTTCCCTCTCCACGCTAACCCCACCCCTGGACACGCTGTCTGGGGTAGGGACGACAGGATGCAGTCACAGGTCACCCGCAAGTACCCTGTGGTCAAGAGGGGGCAGAGGGCAGAGGCCCCAATACAAAAGACAGAGACAGGCAACGCCGGTGAGTGGGAGGAGAGGGTGACAGGGTGGAGGGGAGAGGGACAATGGGGGAAAGGGGTGGCATTGGGTGTGCAGCAGCGAGCTGGAACGTGAACGTGGATGGCTTAGTTGGTGACAGGCCCCTTGGCCTGACCATTCACCCGGGCTACATTCCCACCCCACCACTGACCTCCCCTCCTCCTCCTTCACAGGCCTCACAGACAGAGCTGCAACTCTGTGCCCGAACGGGGACCACCTCGAGATACTCAAGGCCTTTGACTTACATTGGGAGTACGGCCCATGTTGTGGTAGGTTACAGCCTGACCATCTCTTTCAGGTTCCGCCTCGGAACACTCCAACCCCAGGGCACCAATGTGGGTTTCACCAGTTTCCTCATTTCCCCTCTCCCCCCCTCCCCCACCTCACCCAGCTCCAGCCTTCCAGCTCAGCACCACCCTCGTGACCTACCCTACCGGCCTATCTTCCTTTCCACCTATCCACTCCACCCTCCCCTCTGACCTATCACCTCCATCCTCACCCCCATTCACCTATTGTACTCTTTGCTACCCTCCCCCCTGACCTATCACCTCCATCCCCACCCCCATTCACCCACTGTACTCTCTGCTACCTTCCCCCACCCTCCCCTCTGACCTATCACCTCCATCCCCTCCCCCATCCACCCATTGTACTCTTTGCTACCTTCCCCCACCCTCCCCTCTGACCTATCACCTCCATCCCCACCCCCATTCACCTATTGTACTCTCTGCTACCCTCCCCTACCCTCCCCTCTGACCTATCACCTCCATCCCCACCCCCATTCACCTATTGTCCTCTCTGCTACCTTCCCCCACCCTCCCCTCTGACCTATCACCTCCATCCCCTCCCCCATCCACCCATTGTACTCTCTGCTACTTTCCCCCACCCTCCCCTCTGACCTATCACCTCCATCCCCTCCCCCATCCACCCATTGTACTCTTTGCTACCTTCCCCCACCCTCCTCTCTGACCTATCACCTCCATCCCCTCCCCCAGCACCCACTGTACTCTCTGCTACCTTCCCCACCCTCCCCTCTGACCTATCACCTCCATCCCCACCCCCATTCACCTATTGTACTCTTTGCTACCCTCCCTCTGACCTATCACCTCCATCTCCACCCCCATTCACCTATTGTACTCTCTGCTACCCTCCCCTACCCTCCCCTCTGACCTATCACCTCCATCCCCACCCCCATTCACCTATTGTACTCTCTGCTACCCTCCCCCACCCTCCCCTCTGACCTATCACCTCCATCCCCACCCCCATTCACCCATAGTACTCTCTGCTACCTTCCCCCACCCTCCCCTCTGACCTATCACCTCCCATCCCCACCCCCATTCACCCATTGTACTCAATGCAACTTTCCCCCCCCCCCCACCCCCCCCCCCCCCCCCCCCCCCCCCCCCCCCCCCACCCCCTCAGTTATCACTCCACCCTGTAGGCTCTCGGCCTGTATTTTTGAGGAAGGGCTTTTGCCCGAAACGTCGATTGCCCTGCTCCTGGGATGCTGCCTGACCTGCTGTGCTTTTCCAGCCCCACACTGATCTACACTCTGGTTTCCTGGATCTGCAGTCCTTGTTTTTACCAAATCTCTTTTCGCAACTGCAGTTGGCCAAGGCCATTCTGCCCCTTGGAACTACATGGAAAGAGCCCCCGATCAACACCACCACTCAACCCCTCCCCCCCGGCAACTACCACCACCAGCATCACCATGGCCTACTCTTCCCCACACTCTCTATAACTCACTTGCTGCAATGGAGGAGGCCTCGAACACTTGGTGTTCAGGCAACTCAACACAAGGCTCCAGACAGAACCAGCAGCATGGTCCCTCTGGGGTCTCTCTTGAAGAATTCCCTCTCGCTTCAGTCCCATCTCACTCACCCGCCTCTGAATGCAGGATAATATTTTGTTCCCTGCTTTTGGCCAGCCCACATGCATGTAGATCCCAATAATTGCCAAATGCCACACATTCCCAGGTGTCTCACATCCCCAGTAACTGTCAGATGTGAGGGAACGCCAGACTGAGAGCAGAAGGAGTTCACAATGACACTGAATTCAAGTGCAAAATAATCAACAGATACTATTCAGAAACTCTATACTCTTCACCTCTCTCTATCTCTGTAACCTCTTCCAACTCCATCAATATTCACAATCTTCCCAAAACTCACTAACTATTCACCCTGACTGACTAGGATCTAGAACGTGCTGCCTGAGAGTCTGAGGGAGGGAAGGTCATTTGTGGGGTTAGGGTGTGGGACGTGCTGCCTGAGAGTGTGGGGGAGGGTCATTCGAGGGGTTAGGGTGTGGGACGTGCTGCCTGAGAGTCTGAGGGAGGGAAGGTCATTTGAGGGGTTAGGGTGTGGGACGTGCTGCCTGAGAGTGTGGGGGAGGGTCATTCGAGGGGTTAGGGTGTGGAACGTGCTGCCTGAGAGTGTGGGGGAGGGAGGGTCATTCGAGGGGTAAGGGTGTGGGACGTGCTGCCTGAGGGTGTGGGGGAGGGAGGGTCATTCGAGGGGTTAGGGTGTGGAACGTGCTGCCTGAGAGTGTGGGGGGAGACAGGGTCATTCGAGGGGTTAGGGTGTGGGACGTGCTGCCTGAGGGTGCGGGGGAGGGAGGGTCACTCGAGGGGTTAGGGTGTGGGACGTGCTGCCTGAGAGTGTGGGGGAGGGATGGTCATTCGAGGCTGTAAATGGAATTAGGTCAAGATCTGAAAAGGGGACTGGATGGAACAGTTACCCAGTAAATTGCTCCCTTAGACATTCAGAGTAAAGAGCCTCACTCTGCCCTTCTCTTGGAAACACCACTTCCAATCACTTTATTGTAGTTTAGTCTGATCTTTCTTCTTTTCACTGGACACCAGTACATTCCACAGGGTCAAGTGCTATGCGTGTTGTGAATGGTTGCCCAACACTGTGCCCGTTTCCACTCTCCCACCGTCCCCACCTGCACAGGTATCACGCGGATGGAGAGGTGGGAACGAGCCCACCGGATGGGCCTCCGGCCTCCGCAGAACGTGAGGGAACTCCTCCATCACCATCAGATGGATACCAAATATCAAGAGAGGTTAGTGTTTTCAATTCGTAACTGAGCATCCGCGGGTCTTTCTGTAGTGGGAGCACAGAGGGAGGGAAGGGGGTGAACATATTTCTACACCAACCATCGTTGTTGTAAAAACTGGCCATGACCGAAGTGGGCAGCCAGGAGGCAGCTACAGTTTAGCACATGGAATACAAACACAAACAGAGTGTTCTTAAACTGAAAGGTGGCTGCAGGACACTGCGATACAGACAGATCCAGGTATCTGGGACATGGACCGCAACAAATTCGAGTTTTATTTGCCAGGATGAGCTGGCAAGATGGATACAGGACTGGCTTAGTCCTAGGTGAGAGAAGGCAGCAGTTGAAGGACGCTGTTTGAAATGGAGGACTGTGACCCGTGGTGTCCCATGGAGACCGGTGCCGTGAGCTCTGCTGTTCATGATCAACGTAAATGATTTGGAGGAAAGCGTAGCTGCTCTAATCAGTAAGTTTGCAGACGATACAAAGACTGGTGGAGTTGTGGATAGTGAGGAAGATTGTCAGAGGATACAGCAGGGAAAAAAAATCAGCAGGGGCAGAAAGATGACCGATGGCGTGTCATCCAAACAAATGTGAGGTGCTGCGTTTTGGAAGGTCAAGTACTGGTGGAAATTATACAGTGAGTGGCAAAACTCTTAGGGGTGCTGCAACGCAGAGGGCTCTGGGTGTACAGGAGCCCAGAACACTGACGGTGGCAGCACCATGTAGATAAGGTTGTCAAAAAAAGGCTTTTGGAAGGGATGTTGAATATAAGGATAGCCAAATTATCATGTAGCTTTGGTTCAGCCACACTTGGGAGTATGGTGTACAGTTCTGGTCTTCAGGAATTCCTGATGGAGAAGTTACTCTCAAAATGTCCAATCCCCTGCTCCTCAGATGCTGCCTGACTGACTGTGCTTTTCCAGCATCACAATCTTTGACTCTGATATCCAGCATCACTTCCTCCCACAGTTCTGGTCACCATACTACCAGGAAGAATTGGGCGGCACGGTGGTTAGCACTGCTGCCTCACAGCAGGTAGAGACCTGGGTTCAATTCCCGCCTCAGGCGACTGACTGTGTGGGGTTTGCACGTTCTCCCCGTGTCTGCGTGAGATTCCTCTGGGTGCTCCAGTTTCCTCCCACAGTCCAAAGATGGTTAGGTGAATTGGCTATGCTAAATTGCCCATAGTGTTAGGTAAGGGGGTATGGGTGGGTTGCACTTCAGCGGGTCAGTGTGGACTTGTTGGGCCGAAGGGCCTGTTTCCACACTGTAGGTAATCTAATCTAATCAAAAAGACGGTATAGACAGGATGTTGCCTGGTATGGGTGACTTTTAGCTATGAAGAAAGGTTGAATAGACTGGGTTTTTTTTTAATCTCGAACACAAGAGTTTGAGGGCGACCCCAATAGACATTGGGGAAAGTATGCTTTTCCCAGGGTGGAGGGGTCATTACTAGGGGACACAGGTTCAAGGTGCGAGGGGAGGGGAAGTTTAACAAAGACGTGCAAGGTCCGTTTTCTACACAAAGGGTGGTGAATGCCCGGAACGCACTGCCAGAGGAGGTGCGGGAAGTAGACACAATAGCAGCATTCAAGAGGCACCTGGACAAGTCCCTGAATAGGAAGAGGACAGAGGGATATAGATCCTGTAAGTGAAGACAGTTTTATTGTGAATGTGCAAAATGTGGCATTGCAGGGTGGGGGGGCTTAAGAACCCGTTCCTATGTCGTATTGTTCTCTGCTTTTTGTTCGGGACTCTCGGAGCAAGGTGATGAAACTGGAGAGGGTGCAGAGATTTATCAGGATGTTGCCTGAGGTGGACAGTTTCATTTATGAAGGGAGATTGGTCTGACCGGGGTCATTTTCCTCAGAGCAGAGAGATTAAAGCAGGGCATGTTTTGATGTATATAAAATCATGTGGTTGTGGAGTATAAGGTCGTCAGACACAGAATTTATAGCAAAAGTTTACAGTGTGATGCAGATGAAATTATATATTGAAAAAGACCTGGATTGTTTGTTAAGTTTCTCATCTTTTAGAAAGTTAAAAATCACACAATACCAAGTTATAGCCCGACAGGTTTATTTGAAAACAATGGCTTTATCAGGAGCATGGCCCCAAAAGCTAGTGCTTCCAAATAAACCTGTCGGACTATAACCTGGTGTTGTGTGACATTTAACTTTCTAAAAGATGGGAGACTTAACAAACAATCCAGGTCTTTTTCAATATATAGATTACAGTGTGGAAACAGGCCCTTCGGCCCAACACGTGCACACCGACCCATTCCCCTACACCTGACACTAAGGGCAATTTAGCACGGCCAATCCACCCCGACCTGCACACTTATATACTGTGGGAGGAAACTGGAGCACCCGGAGGAAACCCACGCAGACACTGGGAGAACGTGCAAACGCCACGCAGTCACCTGAGGCAGGAATTGAACCCGGGTCTCTGGTGGTGTGAGGCAGCAGTGCTAACCACTGAGCCACCATGCCGACCACAGGCACTGTGTGGTTTTTAACTTTGTCCACCCCAGTCCAACACCGGCACCACCAAATCACCTTTTAGAGTGACCATGTTGGTTTCACTTCTTTCATATATAATCCCACATTTTTTTTAAAAGTTACATTCTCAAGTGAACTTTAACGATAGGTGACATGTTGGCCCAGATAATGCATTGAAGGTGTGAGGTGCCCTGTGTGAGGCTGTCTGTGCCCCAATGATTCTATTTCTAAAAAAAGGGATTTACATAATCTTACATAGATTCATGCAGTTTTTGAGCAAAATAAAATCTAATATTCACCCCACAAACTTATATGTGTGTGTGTGTGTGGTGGGGGGGGGCATGAGTGTCTGTGAGAGCGCGTGTATATGTCTATGTGTTTGAGTGTGAGTGTAAAGGGGTCTAGGGCTGTGAGAGGGTGTGTGTGTGTGTATGAGAGACAGCTTGTGTATGAGAGAGGGTCTGTGTGAGTGTATGGGTCTGTAGGGATGTGTGTGTGTGTATATGGGTCTGTAGGTGTGTGTGTGTGTGTGTATGAGAGACAGCTTGTGTATGAGAGAGGGTCTGCGTGAGTGTATGGGTCTGTAGGGGTGTGTGTGTGTGTGTATATGGGTCTGTAGGGGTGTGTGTGTGTGTGTGTGTGTGTGTGTGTGTGTGTGTGTGTGTGTGTGTGTGTGTGTGTGTGTGTGTGTGTGTGTGTGTGTGTGTGAGAGAATATAGTGCAGTAGGGTCACCTCTGGTGTGACATGAACCCAAGGTGCCGGGGTCCCATCCCCATTGGTATCGGACTTGGCTATCAGCCTCTGCTTGACCACTTTGTGTTGTTACCTGTCCTGAAGTCTACCTTGGAGGATGGGCATCAGAAGGTCTAAGGTTGAAGTGTTCTCCGACTGGGAGGGAACACTCCTGCCTGGTGATTGGTGGGCAGTGTCCATTCACCTGTTGCTGTAGCCTCTGCTTGATCTCGCTAACGGACCATACCTCAGAGCGTCCTTACCTGCGGCGTGTGAGGTAGACAGTGTTGGCCAAGTCACACGAGTACAGAATTTCAGCTGCATCACACTGTAAACTTTTGCTGTAAGTCCTGCCTTACGATCTTATACACCACAACCACCTGATGAACGAGCGTCGCTCCGAAAGCTAGTGCTTCCAAATAAACCTGTTGGACTATAACCTGGGGTTGTGGGAGCTTTAACTTTGTCCACCCCAGACCAACACTGGCACCTCCAAATTATAAAATTATGAGGGGCATAGATGGAGATAGAGCATGAATCGTTTTCTTTTGATGGAGAGATCAATGACTGTGGGTAGTGATTGAAAGTCAGGGGCTGGAGGCTTAGAAGAAATGTGAGGAAAAGGCTTTTCATCGAGAAGATAGTGCAAATCTAGAACTCACTGCCAGAATGATAGCTGTGTCCAATCCACATTTCCCAGCTCCTGCCTAATTCTGACCTAATTGGCCTTTAACCTCTTTCCTTCGGACCACTCTCATCTTTATCTACGAGTATTCTTAAACTTACAGAATTGTAGTCACTGTTCCCAAAGAAATCCCCCACCACAACGTCTCCCACCCGTCCTGGCTGGTTCCCCAGCACCAGGTCCAATATGGCCCCTTCCCTCGGCAGACTATTGACAAACTCTCCTGGACGCTTCTTACAAATTCTGACCCATCCAGACCTCTGACACTCAGCGTATCCCAGTCAATGTTGGGAAAATTAAAATCTCCCATCACCCCCACCCTGTTTCCTCGACAGCTTTCCATACGAAACGTTTGCAGCAAAAACTTCCAGCTCGGCGAGCAGAACCACAACAATTTCCATAATCTGTTTACCTGTTTGTTGTAGTTGATGGTAAAGATTCATCTTGGAGTGCAGTTACTAGCGGTGTTCCACAAGGATCTGTTTTGGGACCATTGCTGTTTGTCATTTTTATAAATGGCCTGGAGGAGGGGCTTGAAGGCTGGGTGAGCAAGTTTGCGGATGACACGAAAGTCAGTGGAGTGGTGGACAGCGAAGAAGGATGTGGCAGGTTACAGCGGGATATAGATGAGCTGCAGAGCTGGGCAGAAAGGTGGCAAATGGAGTTCAATGTAGCTAAGTGTGAAGTCATTCACTTTGGTAAGAGTAACAAGAAGATGGATTACTGGGCTAATGGTAGGCTACTTGGTAGTGTGGATGAGCAGAGGGATCTTGGTATCCGTGTACACAGATCTCTGAAAGTTGCCACCCAGGTAAATAGTGCTGTGAGGAAGGCATATGGTGTATTGGGCTTTATTGGTAGAGGAATTGAGTTCCGGAGTCCTGAGGTCATGTTGCAGTTGTATAAGACTCTGGTGCGGCCTCATCTGGAGTATTGTGTGCAGTTTTGGTCGCCATACTATAGGAAGGATGTGGAGGCATTGGAACGGGTGCAGAGGAGGTTTACCAGGATGTTGCCTGGTATGGTAGGAAGATCGTATGAGGAAAGGCTGAGGCACTTGGGGCTGTTCTCATTGGAGAAAAGAAGGTTTAGGGGAGATTTGATAGAGGTGTACAAGATGATTAGGGGTTTAGATAGGGTTGACAGTGAGAACCTTTTTCTGCGCATGTAGTCAGCTGTTACTAGGGGACACAGCTTTAAATTAAGGGGAGGTTGGTATAGGACAGATATTAGGGGTAGATTCTTTACTCAGCGGGTTGTGAGTTCATGGAATGCCCTGCCAGTAGCAGTGGTGGACTCTCCCTCTTTATGGGCATTTAAACGGGCATTGGATAGGCATATGGAGGAAAGTACGCTAGCGTAGGTTAGGTGGGCTTGGATCGGCGCAACATCGAGGGCCGAAGGGCCTGTACTGCGCTGTATTTTTCTATGTTCTATGTTCTTCTACCTCACCCTCACTGTTGGGAGGCCTGTAATACGGCCCCAACAATATAACTGCACCCTTCCTATTCCTCAGCTCCATCCATAACGCCTCACTACTGAAGCCCTCCATCGTGTCCTCCTTTAGCTCAGCTGTGATAACATCCCTGACCAGCAATCCAACTCCTTCCCCACTTTCACTTCCCTCCCTGCCCTGTCTGAAGTATCCATATCCTGGAACATTTAGTTGCCAATCATCATACCCTTCCTACAACCAAGTCTTTGTGGTGGCATACCCCCAGGCACCAATGCAAGCTCTAAGTTCATCTGCTTTACCCACCGGGTAAAAACAATGACAGCAGATGCTGGAAACCAGATTTTGGATTTGTGCTGCTGGATTTAATACTCCTTGAATTAAATCAGATGCACTTCAGGCCACCAGTTGGTTTGTGTCCATCTGCTGTCTGCCTACTCTTCCCCCTTGGTAATGCTAACGTCACGATCCTTCCAGTCTCCGGTTTCCAGCTCACTGTCTAGTGAGAAGTGTTTGGAATTCTCTCTCCTTCAGGCAGCAGCGCTTTTTATATCAGAGGGGCTGGGTGGCAACAGCGGTGACAGTGAACATATTTATGAGTTAGACCCGAGTTTTGATTGGGAAGGGAGGGGAGAGCCACTGGAAAGTGGCGTTCAGGTTACCACATCAGCCCATGGTCTCGAATGACAAAACAGGTTTAAGGGACTGAACAGCATACACCCAGTCCTAATCCTCAAAGCCGATATATCGTTGGTATGGAGGGATAGGATTAGGAGAAGGGTAAAGGTGACCTTCGTGGGACTCAAAGCTGTATTACCTGATATGAAACCAGATCTCCTCTAAACCAGGTATTGGATTGTGGAATCCAAACAGTTTTGAGGAGGGCAGTGGGTCAGACATTCAGTCTAATTACGGGTGAGGTAGCAGACTCTCACTACCATATGTGGAGAGCTCATTCCAACCCTATCTTTAAGATGAACTACTATATCTTGGGGTATCACTCTAAACCCTGTGTCTAACCCTCTCTCGCACACACACACACACACACACACACACACACACACACACACACACACACACACACACACACACACACACACACACACACTCCTGTATCTGGGGAGGTCTCTCTAACCCTCTCTCTCTCACACACACACATACACTCCTGCATCTGGGGAGGTCTCTCTAACCCAATCTCTCTCTCTCTCTCTCTCTCTCTCACTCACACACACACACTCACACACACACACACACACACACACACACTCCTGTATCTGGGGAGGTCTCTCTAACCCTCTCTCTCTCACACACACATACACACACACACACACACATCCACACACTCCTGTATCTGGGACGGTCTCTCTAACCCTCTCTCTTTCTCACACTTTCCTTATCTTCAGTGGTTTCTGTAACCCCTTCCTTTCTCTCTCATTCCTTGACCTGCAAAGGAGTCTCTGCAAACCTCTTGAATCTCAGGAGGTCTCTATCTCACACACTCACGTATCTGGGAAGTCTTTCCAACACACTCTGTCTCACACTCTTGTATCTGGGAAGGTGTCTGTTGCCCTCTCTGTCAGACACTCCTGTATGTGAGGATGTCTCTCACCCTATCTGACACACTCCTGTATCTGGGGAGGTCGCTCTAACCCTCTCTCTCTCACACACACACACATACACTCCTGCATCTGGGGAGGTCTCTCTAACCCAATCTCTCTCTCTCTCTCTCTCTCTCACTCTCACTCTCTCACACACACACACATACACTCCTGCATCTGGGGAGGTCTCTCTAACCCAATCTCTCTCTCTCTCTCTCTCACTCTCACTCTCACACACACACACACATACACACACTCCTGTATCTGGGGAGGTCTGTCTAACCCTTACATACACACACACACACACACACATACATACACACAGATACACATACACAGACACACACACACGCGCACACACACACACACACATTCATACAGACACACACACACAAACACACATGCACATACATACACACACACACATGCGCATACATACGCACACATACATACGCACACACAGACACACACACAGAGGCACACACACACGTACACACACACATACAAATACACACACGCACGCACACATACATGCACAGACACATATTTACACACATACACACACACATATATACAAATACATACACACATACACACATGCTCATACACACACACATACACACACACACATAAATACATACACACACACACTCACATACATACACACACATACACACGCACATACACACATACATACACACACATTCACACATACATATACACACACACACATATTTACATACACATACTCACATATTTACACACACACACACATACACACATATTTACACACAGACACACATACATATTTACACTCACACATACACACACACGCACATGCACATACATACATACGCACACATACACACACGCACATACATACACACGCACATACATACACATACACACACACACACACACACACATATATATACCCACCTACCCACTCACACATACATACACACACACACTCTCACACACACACACACACACTCTCTCCTCTATCTCATGGACTCCTGTATCTTGGGAAATCTCTACATCCCCTTCACCCTTCCTCTCTCTCTCACACACACATATACCCACCCACACACACACACACACACACACACCCCCACACATACACACACACACACATACCCACACATACACACACTCTCTCTCCTCTATCTATCTCATGGACTCCTGTATCTTGGGAAATCTCTCCATCCCCTCTCCCTTCCTCACACACACACACACACACACACACACATACACACACGTATACACACACGCACACACACACATACATACGCACATGCACATACATACACACGCACATACACACTCACACACATACACACACACTCACACACATACATACACATACACACTCACACACATATACACACATTTACACACACACATACATACACATATTTACACTCACACATACACATACATACGCACATACGCACACATACTTACACACATACAAATACACACACACACACACCCTCTCCTGCACCTTAGGAGGTCTCTGTAACCCTCTCTCTCACACTCTCCTGTATTAGGGGTAGTCTCTCTCACCTTTTCTCTCTCACGCACACTGCCAAATCTAGGGTGGTCTCTCTAATCCCTCTCTCTCTCTTTTCTCTGTCTCTCACACACACATGGGGAGGTCTCTCTAACCCTGTCTGTCCTACACTCCTGTATCTGAAGAGGTCTTTCTAATCCTCTCTCTCTCACATTCTCTTGCATCTAGGGAGGTCTCTCTAATCCCCCCCACTTTCTCACTCCTGTATCTGCAGGGCTCTCTCTAATTCTCCTTCGCTCACACACACTCCTGTATCTGGGGAGGTCCCCCCTAACCTCCTATCCCTCTCTCACATTCCTGAATCTAGGGAGGTCTCTAATCCTCGCGCTCTCATACTGCTGTATCTCAGCAGGTCTCTCTTACCCTCAGTCACACACTCTCCTGGATCAGAAATGGTCTCTCTAAGCCCTCCCTCATTCCTGAAACTGTGGCTGATTTTCCGACTCTCCCTCTTTATTTCAAACTCCTGAATCTCGGAATCTCCCCTACACCTCTTTGCCCCACACCCCTGTATCTGCAGAGGTCTCTCTAATCCACCCTCTCTCACACACTCTTCGGTATTTGCGAAAGTCGCTCTCATTCCCTTTCCCTCACTTCTGAATCTAGGGACGTCCCTCTAACTCTCTCTCCCTCACACAATCCTGTATCTGGGGAGGTGTCTCTAATCCCTTCTCTCTCTCTCTCTCACACACACACAGTTCTGTATCTCAGGAGGTCTCTTAACCCCCTCTCTCTCTCTCTCACACATACACACATTCTCCTATAACTGGGCAGGTCTTCCTAACTCTCTCTCTCTCTCCCTTTTCTCACACACAACTCCTGTATCTGGGAACATCTCTCTAATCCTCTCGCTCTCTCTCTCACTCCCAACTCTGGGAAGATCTCAACGCTTTCTCTCTCATAGTGCTGTATCTGGTGAGATATCTCTCACCCTCTCTTCCTCACTCTCCTGTATCTTAAGTGGCCTCTTGAACAGTCTCTCTCTCTCTCTCATACTCCTGTATCTTGGGAGCTCTCCCTAATCACACTCATGTACCTGGGGAGGTCTCTCTAACCCCACCCCTCTCTCTCTCACTTATTTCTATATCTATGGAGGTCTCTCCAACCCTCTCTCGCTCTCTCTCTCTCTCCCTCTCGCTTACTGCTTTAATGGGGGGGTCTCTCTCACATCCCTACCTCCCACTCCTCTTTTTCACACTTCTATATCGGGGGAGGTCTCTCTAGCCCTTTCTCTCTCACACAAATACTTTGCATCTCAGAAGGTCTCTCTAATCCCCTTTCTCTCCCACTGCTGTGTCTGGGGAGTTCTTTCTTAACCTCTCTCTCTCACACACATTGTCCTGTATCTGGGGAAGTCCCTCAAACAGTTATGCTCTCACCCTCTTCTGTACCTTGGGGGCAGGGCGGGGGAGTCTATTTCATACTCTCTCTCGTTCTCTCCGTCTGTATCTGGAGAGGTCTCTCTAACCCTCTCTCTCACACTCACACTCCTGTATCTGGAGAGGTCTCTAACCCTCTCTCGCTCTCTCTCACACACACACTCCTGTATCTGGAGAGGTCTCTCTAACCCTCCCTCTCACACACACACTCCTGTATCTGGAGAGGTCTCTCTAACCCTCCCTCTCTCTCAAACACACACTCCTGTATCTGGGGAGGTCCCTGTAACCCTCTCTCTCTCACACTCACACTCAGACACACACACACACACACACACTCACACCCCTGTATCTGGGGAGGTCTCTCAAAACGTCTCTCTCTCTCTCTCTCTCTGACACCCCTGTATCTGGGAAGTTATATCTAACCCTCTCTCTCTCACACACACACACACACACACACTCCTGTATCTGGAGAGGTCTCTCTAACTCTCTCTCTCACACACACACTCCTGCATCTGGATATGTCTCTCTAAACGTCTCTCTCTCTCTCTCTCTCTCTGACACCCCTGTACCTGGGAAGTTATATCTAACCCTCTCTCTCTCACACACACACACACTCCCGTATCTGGGGAGGTCTCTGTAACCCTCTCTCTCTCTCACACTCACACTCAGACACACACACACACACACACACACACACACACTCACACTCCTGTATCTGGGGAGGTCTCTCTAACCCTCTCTCTCTCTGACACTCCCGTATCTGGGGGGGTCTCTCTAACCCCCTCTCTCTCTGACACTCCTGTATCTGGGGGGGTCTCTCTAACCCCCTCTCTCTCTGACACTCCCGTATCTGGGGGGGGGCCTCTCTAACCCCCTCTCTCTCTGACACTCCTGTATCTGGGGGGGTCTCTCTAACCCCCTCTCTCTCTGACACTCCTGTATCTGGGGGGGGTCTCTCTAACCCCCTCTCTCTCTGACACTCCCATATCTGGGCAGGCCCCTCTAACCCCCTCTCTCTCTGACACTCCCGTATCTGGGGGGGGTCTCTCTCACCCCCTCTCTCTCTGACACTCCCGTATCTGGGGGGGGCCTCTCTAACCCCCCCTCCCTCTCTCTCCTGTCACTCTGCTCCTGTTGTTGATGTCTGACAGTGCTGCTTGCCTATGGGGGAGATTTACTGTCTGTGAGAGTGCACATTGAGAATGAGGTGTGACTCTAAGCTCCCCTTTTTCATTATTTCAATCACGTCTCTCACTCAGTATTGGCTGCGTAATACCAACCGAGAGAATTGCAGGGAGAGGTGGAACTATGTGAAGGTCCATTATCCACAGATCCCCACTGAGCTGCACCTCTCCCTTGTGAAAGGATAATTACCCTCTGTTCTACTAATGTATCATTAAGTGCACTTAAACTTTGTCAGAAAGTCTTTGATGGCAAGTTGGTATATAAGTGAGTGGAGCCACCCAGACACCCGATAACATCTTAATCACCTCAAAGCACCTTTGAGGTTTGACAAAGGGTCCTTGAAAATGGATAGCTCTGTCATCACCCCCACCTCCAGCCCACCCCCTTTAAACATTTTCTCTCTGGTGTTTTTTTGCCTCTGGTGTTGGCCGACTTGATGGGCCTCTCTTTTCTTCAACGGGGTGGGGAGTGGGGGGGGGGAGAAGAGGGCAGTGGGGAGAGGGAGCAGGGCATGAGGTGACCCCCCCCCCCCCACTCCACAAACACCCAGTTCACAGAGACCTGACTTACCCACTCTCCACCCCTCCTCCCTGCATGCCATAACCCTCTCCTTCTCACTGCCTCTGTTTTGATCCCCTCAGACTCTCTCCTTCTCTCTCTGTCTCTTTCTGTCCCATTTCTGATTCTGCTCACTCAGTCTCTCCAACTCTGTCTCCTGTTTTACAGCATGACTTTCTGTCTCTCACTTTCTCCCTTAACTATCTACTTCACTGTCTCTCTGTTTTTCTCTCCTTTTTATTCTCTCTTTTTGACTCACTTATCTTTGTTTTCCTCTCTCTCTCTCACTCTATTAGTTTTGTTCTGTCTTTTTCTCTCTGTCTCTCTCTCTCTCTCTCTCTCACACACATTGTCTCTCACTTCCTCCCTCTGTCCTTCTCTCTTTTCTGTCCTCTCTATCTCTCTCACATGCACCCTCTGTCTCTCTACCCGAACCACACACTTTCCTTCTCTTTGTATTTCTCACTCAGTTTCTCTCACTCCATCATGCTGTCCCACTCTCTATGGCTCTCTCTTTCTCACTCTGCCTCTCTCTCTCTCATCTTCTCTGTCTGTCTCTCACACTATCTTTCTCACCCTCTGTCTCTCCATGTCTGTATGTGTATGTCTCTCTCTCTCTCTCTCTCTCTGTGTTTCTCAGTGTCTTTCTCTCTCTCTCTCTCTCTCATCTTCTCTGTCTCTCACACTATCTTTCTCACCCTCTGTCTCTCTATGTCTGTATATGTATGTCTCTCTCTCTCTCTGTTTTTCTCTCTGTGTCTCTGTGTCTTTCTCTCTCTCTCTTCCTCTCTCTCATCTTCTCTGTCTGTCTCTCACACTATCTTTCTCACCCTGTCTCTCTACGTCTGTGTGTGTGTATGTCTCTCTCTCTGTGTATCTGCCTCTCTCTGTGTCGTTTTCTGTGTGTAAGTATGTCTCTCTCTCTCTGTCTCTCAGTGTCTTTCTCTCTCTCCTTCTCTCTCCCTTTCTCTCTCTCTCTCATCTTCTCTGTCTGTCTCTCACACTACCTTTCTCACCCTCTGTCTCTCTATGTCTGTGTGTGTGTGTCTCTCTCTCTGTGTATCTGCCTCTCTCTGTGTCGTTTTCTGTGTGTACACATTTCTCTCTCTCTCTCTGTTTTTCTCTCTCTGTCTCTCAGTGTCTTTCTCTCTCTATCTCTCTCTCTCGGCTTCTCTGTCATTAACTGAGTTGAAGCGAGAGGTTAAGGAGAGCAGAGACAATGAAAGATTTTGTGGGGAATCTGAGTGGGAGCATGGGTCTCCTCTGGTGCAGGTCGATGGAGACTGAGAGTTTCACAGAACCAACTGTCCAAATACTCCACAGCAATGAACCAAATCAGAAGGGAACATAATGAAATATTCCAGCAGAGGAGACAAAGGGTGGGTTAGGGTCTGGAAGGAAGGGAGGGAAGGAGAGGGTTACAGAGATAGGGAGGGGGGCAGGGGCTGGAGGGGGTGATGGAGATAGGGAGGGGGTGTAGGGGCTGGAGGGGGTGATGGAGATAGGGAGGGGGGCAGGGGCTGGAGGGGGGTTACAGAGATAGGGAGGGGGGCAGGGGCTGGAGGGGGTGATGGAGATAGGGAGGGGGGCAGGGGCTGGAGGGGGTGATGGAGATAGGGAGGGGGGCAGGGGCTGGAGGGGGTGATGGAGATAGGGAGGGGGTGTAGGGGCTGGAGGAGGTGATGGAGATAGGGAGGGGGTGTAGGGGCTGGAGGGGGTGATGGGGATAGGGAGGCGTGTAGGGGCTGGAGGGGGTTACAGAGATAGGGAGGGGGGCAGGGGCTGGAGGGGGTGATGGAGTTAGGGAGGGGGTGTAGGGGCTGGAGGGGGTGATGGAGATAGGAGGGGGTGTAGGGGCTGGAGGGGGTGATGGAGATAGGGAGGGGTGTAGGACTGGAGGAGGTGATGGAGATAGGGAGGGGGTGTAGGGGCTGGAGGGGGTGATGGAGATAGGGAGGGGGTGTAGGGACTGGAGGGGGTGATGGAGATAGGGAGGGGGTGTAGGGACTGGAGGAGGTGATGGAGATAGGGAGGGGGGCAGGGGCTGGAGGGGGTGATGGAGATAGGGAGGGGGTGTAGGGGCTGGAGGAGGTGATGGAGATAGGGAGGGGGTGTAGGGGCTGGAGGGGGTGATGGGGATAGGGAGGCGTGTAGGGGCTGGAGGGGGTTACAGAGATAGGGAGGGGGGCAGGGGCTGGAGGGGGTGATGGAGTTAGGGAGGGGGTGTAGGGGCTGGAGGGGGTGATGGAGATAGGAGGGGGTGTAGGGGCTGGAGGGGGTGATGGAGATAGGGAGGGGTGTAGGACTGGAGGAGGTGATGGAGATAGGGAGGGGGTGTAGGGGCTGGAGGGGGTGATGGAGATAGGGAGGGGGTGTAGGGACTGGAGGGGGTGATGGAGATAGGGAGGGGGTGTAGGGGCTGGAGGGGGTGATGGAGATAGGGAGGGGTGTAGGGGCTGGAGGAGATGATGGAGATAGGGAGGGGGTGTAGGGGCTGGAGGAGGTGATGGAGATAGGGAGGGGGTGTAGGGGCTGGAGGAGGTGATGGAGATAGGGAGGGGGTGTAGGGGCTGGAGGAGGTGATGGAGATAGGGAGGGGGTGTAGGGGCTGGAGGGAGATGGAGGGGGGAGATAGGGAGGGGGGCAGGGGCTGGAGGGGGTGATGGAGATAGGGAGGGCGTGTAGGGTCTGGAGGAGGTGATGGAGATAGGGAGAGGGTGCAGGGGCTGGAGGAGGTGATGGGGATAGGGAGGGGGTGTAGGGACTGGAGGAGGTGATGAGGATAGGGAGGGGTGTAGGGGCTGGAGGGGGTGATGGAGATAGGGAGGGGTGTAGGGGCTGGAGGGGGTGATGGAGATAGGGAGGGGGGCAGGGGCTGGAGGGGGTGATGGAGATAGGGAGGGGGTGTAGGGCTGGAGGAGGTGATGGAGATAGGGAGGGGGTGATGGAGATAGGGAGGGGGGCAGGGGCTGGAGGGGGTGATGGAGATAGGGAGGGGGGCAGGGGCTGGAGGGGGTGATGGAGATAGGGAGGGGGTGTAGGGGCTGGAGGAGATGATGGAGATAGGGAGGGGGTGTAGGGGCTGGAGGAGATGATGGAGATAGGGAGGGGGTGTAGGGACTGGAGGAGGTGATGGAGATAGGGAGGGGGTGTAGGGACTGGAGGAGGTGATGGAGATAGGGAGGGGGTGTAGGGGCTGGAGGAGATGATGGAGATAGGGAGGGGGTGTAGGGGCTGGAGGAGGTGATGGAGATAGGGAGGGGGTGTAGGGGCTCGAGGAGGTGCTTCGGAAGATTTTTGCGAATTTTAAAATCGAGCTGTTGTGTAGCAGGTCAGTGGATACCACCTCGTCTCTGTCTTCAGTCAGCAACTCCTCACTCTTGAGATGATATCCTTTGGACCATGACCCTCCCAGGAGGGGAAACAACATCTCCATATCTCTCCCACCCCCCCGCCCGGTCAAGAATCCTGTCTGATTCAATAAGGTCACCTCACTTTGTTCTAAATTCCAATGAGTACAGGCCCAATCTCCTCCACCTCTCCTCATCACACAGTCCCTCCATGCCCAGGATCAGCTGAGTGAGCTAACTCTGAACTGCCTCCAATGCCCCTCGATTTCCTTCTGTAATAAGGAAAGAATCCCACTTGTATTCTGACCAGGGCCTTGTATAGTTTTAGCAGGACCTGCCCATTATTCTACTCCATTCCCTTTTGTAATAAATGATTGGGAGATGCCGGTGTTGGACTGGGGGTGGACAAAGTTAAAAATCACACAACACCAGGTTACGGTCCAACAGGTTTCATTGGAAGCACTAGCTTTCGGAGCGACGCTCCTTCATCTGGTGGTTGTCAACGCTCCGAACGCTCGAGCTCCCAATGAAACCTGTTGGACCGTCACCTGGTGTTGTGCGGTTTTTCACTTTGAAATAAAGACCGGCCTTCTGCTTGCTGTCCCAATTACCGAACGAACTCAGATGCTGGCATTTTTTTTTTGCGATTTATGAACGAGGACTCTCCTGTCCCTCTGCTCTGTAGCGTTTGGCACTCTTTCTCCAATTAAACAATCTTCAGCTCCTCGGTTCTTCCTGCCAAAGGGGAGCCCCTAGGCCCCCTCCCCATCTCCATCACCTCACATCATAGTCCACCTGCCAAGTTTTTGTCAGTATAATGAACCTGTTTATGGCCATGACAACCTCACCACTTGTCACCCCAAACATCTTTGTGCCATCTGTAAACTTGGTAATAGCATGTACACTTTCCTGATCCACGTCACAACTACAGACTGCGAATACAGGTCGTTTGGCTATAACATGTGTTTCAATTGACAAGTGGGGACACTTTAAATTAGATTACATTACAGTGTGGAAACAGGCCCTTCGGCCCAACAAGTCCACACCGACCCACCGAAGCGCAACCCACCCATACCCCTGCACCTAACACTACGGGCAACTTAATGTGGCCAATTCACCTGACCCGCACATCTTTGGACTGTGGGAGGAAACCGGAGCACCCGGAGGAAACCCACGCAGACACGGGGAGAACGTGCAAACTCCACACAGTCAGTCGCCTGAGGCGGGAATTGAACCCTGGACTCTGGCGCTGTGAGGCAGCAGCGCTAACCACTGTGCCACCGTGCCGCCCACTGTTCCTAGAGCGTGAAGTTTTATAATGTGTGTTGGCTGTAACGCTATGACACCGCCAGCATTTTCTATAATGTGGGCTTGCCCGAATAAACACCTATCACACCATAAAGCCAGCTGTAAATGACAACCATTCACAACATTTCCTACGCAAACTATCACCATGTTTCTAATTGCGCCCGTTGCTCATATTAAAAAAAAATACACGAGTGCAATTTTCAGTCATGTCATCTGAAAATCCTGGACATTTACAAACGCCTCAAAACTGACACGAAGCCTCAAAAAACACCTGCCACAAGAAGGGAGGGCAGTATTCGACTTAAATTGTGAATTGTAAAAGAGGGTTAGGCGGGGTGGACGGTGAGAGCCTTTTTCCTCGCATGGTGAAGGCTAACACGAGGGGACATAGCTTTAAATTGAGGGGTGATAGATTTAGGACAGATGTCAGAGATAGTTTCTTGACTCAGTTGATAGGAGGGGTGTGGAACGGCCTGCCTGCAACAGGAGTAGACTCGCTGACGTTAAAGGTATTTAAATGGGCATTGGACACCCATATGGGTAATAATGGAACGATGTAGGGTAGATGGGCATCAGATTAATTTGACAGGTCACTGCAACAGCGAGGGCTGAAGGGCCTGTACTGTGCTGTAACGCTCTATGTTCAATATTGGCATCCTTTTGTGGATGGTCATCCTTTTGTGGTGCATTTAATTTTATTGACAATTTCTGTTAGTTCAAGGGGCATCTAGGGTCCCACTTACTCAGCGGTGTTCAGTTTTCACTGAATTTTCAGTAGCATTGTCCACCAATAACTACCCCGACAGGTTCTCTCAGTGCTAGGGTTGACCACACAGACTCTGCCTCCTACACCCAACTGTCCTGTGAAATGATGCCAGTTTATTTCCCACACCCCTCTTTCCAGCTGTTAGCATCCTCTGCCAAATACCTGTTCCCTTGCCCTCTCTCTATCTTCAGCCTCCATTCGAATTCCTTGCTTTCTGTTTTACCTCCTCTCTCGTTCTCTTAGCCATATCCTCCAGACCATTTCTATCCTGTGTGTGTCTGTGTGTGTGTGTGTGTGTGTGTGTGTGTGTGTGTGTGTGTGTGTGTGTCTGCGTGTGTGTGTGTGTGTGTGTGTGTGTCTGCGTGTGTGTGTGTGTGTCTGCGTGTGTGTGTGTGTGTGTGTGTGTGTGTGTGTCTGTTGGAGAGACAGAAACAGAGAATCAGAGAGAGGGATGCGTAGCAAGACAGGAGGATGTGGCAGGGAATGTGACTTGGAAGAGTTTGGTAAAGAAGACAGACAGAGAGAGAGAGAGAGAGAGAGAGAGATAGAGAGCGCACAAGTGAAAGGCAGAGACAGCAAGAGACAGAGAGAGGGAGAGAGAATGAGAGAAAAGAAGAATAAGAGAGAGGGAGACAGAGAAAGAGACAGCAAGAAGTGGAGACGGGTAAAGAAAGTTTCTTGCCTCTCTCTCGTTCTCTCCAACTCTCTCCTGTAACTCCTTCTCTCTCTCTTTCTCCCTCATTCCATGTCTCTCTTTCTCTCTCTCTCTCGTTCTGTGTCTGCCTTTGTCCCTCTCTCTTTCTGTCATTTCCTCTCTCACACATTGCACAATAGCCATGCCATTTAAACTAATGGAGCCAGGACGATGTTACAGCCGATACAGGGAAGGAAAGTTTACGTTCTGCAAATAAAGATCTAAATTCTTCAATCGTGTTAAAGCCAATTTGCGTTGAATAAACACACATTATAGCAGAATAGACTGTGTTTTGGCCTCAAACACTTTCTGTGCTAGTGAATTCCACAGATTTCCTCTCTCTGGGTAAAGACACATTTCTCCTCAGCTCAGTCCTCTTTGACTCTCTCTCTCTCTCTCTCTCTTTCCCCACCTCATTCTCTGTCACCATTTTTCTGTCTCTCTCGAAGTCTCTCTGCTATTTCTTCTCTATATCTTGCTTTCTCTGCTTCTGTCACTCTCTGTCGTTCCTTCTCTCTCTCTCTGCCTCTCTCTGCCATTTTCTTTCCCTGTTGTTCATTCTCTTGGTCTCTTTCTCTCACACTTTCTTTCTCTGTCTCCACTTCTTGCTGCCTCTGTCTCCCTCTCTTTTATTCTTCTTTTCTCTCATTCTCTCTCTCTCTCTGCCTTTCACTAGTGCACTCTCTCTCTCTCTCTCTCTGTCTTCTTTTTTAGATTAGATTCCCGACAGCGTGGAAACAGGCCCTTCGGCCCAACAAGTCCACACCGACCCTCCAAAGAGCAACCCACCCAGACCCATTCCCCTACACCTAACACTCTGGGCAATGAAACATGACCAATCCACCCTGACCTGCACATCTTTGATTGTGGGAGGAAACCAGAGCACCCGGAGGAAACCCACGCAGACACGGGGAGAATGTGCAAACTCCACACAGACAGTCGCCTGAGGTGGGAATTGAACCTGGGTCCCTGGTGTTGTGAGGCAGCAGTGCTAACCACTGAAACACCGTGTCATCCAAACAAACTCTTCCAGTCGTATTCCCTGCCACATCCTCCTGTCTTGCTTCGCATCCCTCTCTCTGATTCTCTGTTTCATATCTCCATCTGTCTCTGTTATTCTTTCTCCCCATATCTCTCCCTCCAACAGTTTTTCCTCTAACGCCTTGTCTCAGTTATTATCTCCCCCATTTGATTTCGAAGTGCAAGCAGGGAGTTAGGAGGCAGTGAAGGAACGACTCAGGCTGGAGAGGGTTAAACGCGGAACGATCAGCGCGGCGCAGACAGAATCAGCGCCCAGCTTTGAGTCAGATTTGTAGAATCAGCCCAAGAAACCTGAACTCAGACACCGTGAAGACAAACAATTTCACGCCAAGTAATCATTCTCAGGAACCATTCACAGGCTCCCTGGCCCCAGGTCAGAGGCTCAGAGACGAAACGTGTCCCCAAAATTGGGACCTTTGATGCAACACCTACCACTGCCCCCAGCAACATTATCTCACCCCACCCCGAATCACTCCAAACAGCTCCTAACCTCCCAAAGCAACTCATTGTTCCCCTGTCTGAACTTCCCAAAATTAATTGCACCTATCAGTAGAGTAGGAAAACTAAACCATGTCAGGTATACTCTTTTAATCATGATTTGGGTATCTGAGAGCGCCAGGCTGTGAAGGAACCCTCTGTTAATAGGGATTACAAAGTGTGTGAGGGAACACCCCTTTAATAGTGATTTCAGTGTGTGTGAGGGGCCAGGTGTGAGGGAACACCCCTTTAATAGTGATTTCAGTGTGTGTGAGGGGTCAGGTGTGAGTGAACACCCCTTTAATAGTGATTTCAGTGTGTGTGAGGGGCCGGGTGTGAGGGAACACCCCTTTAATAGTGATTTCAGTGTGTGTGAGGGGCCGGGTGTGAGGGAACACCCCTTTAATAGTGATTTCAGTGTGTGAGAGGCCGGGTGTCAGGGAACACCCCTTTAATAGTGATTTCAGTGTGTGTGAGGGGCCGGGTGTGAGGGAACACCCCTTTAATAGTGATTTCAGTGTGTGTGAGGTGCCGGGTGTGAGGGAACACCCCTTTAATAGTGATTCCAGTGTGTGTGAGGGGCCGGGTGTGAGGGAACACCCCTTTAATAGTGATTTCAGTGTGTGTGAGGGGCCGGGTATGAGGGAACACCCCTTTAATAGTGATTTCAGTGTGTGTGAGGGGCCGGGTGTGAGGGAACACCACTTTAATAGTGATTTCAGTGTGTGTGAGGGGCCGGGTGTGAGGGAACACCCCTTTAATAGTGATTTCAGTGTGTGTGAGGGGCCGGGTGTGAGGGAACACCCCTTTAATAGTGATTTCAGTGTGTGTGTGAGGGAACACCCCTTTAATAGTGATTTCAGTGTGTGTGAGGGGCCGGGTGTGAGGGAACACCCCTTTAATAGTGATTTCAGTGTGTGTGAGGGGCCGGGTGTGAGGGAACACCCCTTTAATAGTGATTTCAGTGTGTGTGAGGGGCCGAGTGAGAGGGAACACCCCTTTAATAGTGATTTCAGTGTGTGTGAGGGGCTAGGTGTGAGGGAACACCCCTTTAATAGTGATTTCAGTGTGTGTGAGGGGCCGGGTGTGAGGGAACACCCCTTTAATAGTGATTTCAGTGAGTGTGAGGGGCCGGGTGTGAGGGAACACCCCTTTAATAGTGATTTCAGTGTGTGTGAGGGGCCGGGTGTGAGGGAACACCCCTTTAATAGTGATTTCAGTGTGTGTGAGGGGCCGGGTGTGAGGGAACACCCCTTTAATAGTGATTTCAGTGTGTGTGTGAGGGAACACCCCTTTAATAGTGATTTCAGTGTGTGTGAGGGGCCGGGTGTGAGGGAACACCCCTTTAATAGTGATTTCAGTGTGTGTGAGGGGCCGGGTGTGAGGGAACACCCCTTTAATAGTGATTTCAGTGTGTGTGAGGGGCAGGCTGTGAGGGAACACCACTTTAATAGTGATTTCAGTGTGTGTGTGAGGGGCCGGGTGTGAGTGAACACCCCTTTAATAGTGATTTCAGTGTGTGTGAGGGGCTGGGTGTGAGGGAACACCCCTTTAATAGTGATTTCAGTGTGTGTAAGGGGCCGGGTGTGCGGGAACTCCCCTTTAATAGTGATTTCAGTGTATGTGAGGGGCCGGGTGTGAGGGAACACCCCTTTAATAGTGATGTCAGTGTGTGTGAGGGACTGTGTGTGAGAGAACACCCCTTTAATAGTGATTTCAGTGTGTGTGAGGGACTGTGTGTGAGTGAACACCCCTTTAATAGTGATTTCAGTGTGTGTGAGGGGCCGGGTGTGAGGGAACACCCCTTTAATAGTGATTTCAGTGTGTGTGAGGGGCCGGGTGTGAGGGAACACCCCTTTAATAGTGATTTCAGTGTGTGTGTGAGGGAACACCCCTTTAATAGTGATTTCAGTGTGTGTGAGGGGCCGGGTGTGAGGGAACACCCCTTTAATAGTGATTTCAGTGTGTGTGAGGGGCCGGGTGTGAGGGAACACCCCTTTAATAGTGATTTCAGTGTGTGTGTGAGGGAACACCCCTTTAATAGTGATTTCAGTGTGTGTGAGGGGCCGGGTGTGAGGGAACACCCCTTTAATAGTGATTTCAGTGTGTGTGAGGGGCCGGGTGTGAGGGAACACCCCTTTAATAGTGATTTCAGTGTGTGTGAGGGGCAGGCTGTGAGGGAACACCACTTTAATAGTGATTTCAGTGTGTGTGTGAGGGGCCGGGTGTGAGTGAACACCCCTTTAATAGTGATTTCAGTGTGTGTGAGGGGCTGGGTGTGAGGGAACACCCCTTTAATAGTGATTTCAGTGTGTGTAAGGGGCCGGGTGTGCGGGAACTCCCCTTTAATAGTGATTTCAGTGTATGTGAGGGGCCGGGTGTGAGGGAACACCCCTTTAATAGTGATGTCAGTGTGTGTGAGGGACTGTGTGTGAGAGAACACCCCTTTAATAGTGATTTCAGTGTGTGTGAGGGACTGTGTGTGAGTGAACACCCCTTTAATAGTGATTTCAGTGTGTGTGAGGGGCCGGGTGTGAGGGAACACCCCTTTAATAGTGATTTCAGTGTGTGTGAGGGGCCGGGTGTGAGGGAACACCACTTTAATAGTGATTTCAGTGTGTGTGAGGGGCCGGGTGTGAGGGAACACCCCTTTAATAGTGATTTCAGTGTGTGTGAGGGGCTGTGTGTGAGGGAACACCCCTTTAATAGTGATTTCAGTGTGTGTGAGGGTCCGGGTGTGAGGGAACACCCATTTAATAGTGATTTCAGTGTGTGTGAGGGGCCGGGTGTGAGGGAACACCCCTTTAATAGTGATTCCAGTGTGTGTGAGGGGCTGTGTGTGAGGGAACACCCCTTTAATAGTGATTCCAGTGTGTGTGAGGGACTGTGTGTGAGTGAACACCCCTTTAATAGTGATTTCAGTGTGTGTGTGGGGCCGGGTGTGAGGGAACACCCCTTTAATAGTGATTTCAGTGTGTGTGAGGGGCCGGGTGTGAGGGAACACCCCTTTAATAGTGATTTCAGTGTGTGTGAGGGGCCGGGTGTGAGGGAACACCCCTTTAATAGTGATTTCAGTGTGTGTGAGGGGCCGGGTGTGAGGGAACACCCCTTTAATAGTGATTTCAGTGTGTGTGAGGGGCCGGGTGTGAGGGAACACCCCTTTAATAGTGATTTCAGTGTGTGTGAGGGGCCGGGTGTGAGGGAACACTCCTTTAATAGTGGTTTCAGTGTGTGTGAGGGGCCGGGTGTGAGGGAACACCCCTTTAATGGTGATTTCAGTGAGTGTGAGGGGCCGGGTGTGAGGGAACACCCCTTTAATAGTGATTTCAGTGTGTGAGGGGCCGGGTGTGAGGGAACACCGCTTTAATAGTGATTTCAGTGTGTGTGAGGGGCCGGGTGTGAGGGAACACCCCTTTAATAGTGATTTCAGTGTGTGTGAGGGGCCGGGTGTGAGGGAACACCCCTTTAATAGTGATTTCAGTGTGTGTGAGGGGCCGGGTGTGAGGGAACACCCCTTTAATAGTGATTTCAGTGTGTGTGAGGGGCCGGGTGTGCGGGAACACTCCTTTAATAGTGATTTCAGTGTGTGTGAGGGGCCGGGTGTGAGGGAACACCCCTTTAATAGTGATTTCAGTGTGTGTGAGGGGCCGGGTGTGAGGGAACACCCCTTTAATAGTGATTTCAGTGTGTCAGAGGGCTTGGCAGTGTTGTACACTGGTAGTTTTCCTAAATTGACCAGGTGCTGTCTGCTCCTTTAGATGCCGTTCTACCCACGCACTCCACGTGATGTGCACACAAAAACCTTTCTGATGAGTTCATCATTGGTTACAAAGCAGCACTGGTTTTGTGGTTTTGTATAGATTGGTGTCATTAGTGACTAGGGAGGGGAAATGATATTTATCCCTGGTTTCCAAAGTGATTAAGAGAATCATCATACACTCCCTGGACAGGCTGAGCACAGCTTTCGATCTCCAGCTACACAGCACGTATCAAACATTCCTAAACTGGTAATAAAACAGCAGACAGAAGGAGGCAACTCAGCCTGTTCTGTCAATGCTGTCTCTCAATCAATTCAGCTGCTCCCAGTCTCCTCTGCCTTATCTCATCCCTCACCTCTGATAATGTCTCTCTTTCAGATCTTAACCCAATTCTTTTTTGACATCCTTCATTGACCCTCCCTCCCCCACACTCTCAGGCAGCACGTCCCACACCCTAACCCCTCGAATGTCCCTCCCTCCCCCACACTCTCGGGCAGTACGTCCCACACCCTAACCCCTCGAATGACCCTGTCTCCCCCACACTCTCAGGCAGCACGTCCCACACCCTAACCCCTCGAATGACCCTCCCTCCCCCACACTCTCGGGCAGCACGTCCCACACCCTAACCCCTCGAATGACCCTCCCTCCCCCACACCCTCGGGCAGCACGTCCCACACCCTAACCCCTCGAATGACCCTCCCACCCCCCACACTCTCGGGCAGTACGTCCCACACCCTAACCCCTCGAATGACCCTCCCTCCCCCCACACTCTCAGGCAGCACATCCCACACCCTAACCCCTCGAATGACCCTCCCTCCCCCCACACTCTCAGGCAGCACGTCCCACACCCTAACCCCTCGAATGACCCTCCCTCCCCCCACACCCTCAGGCAGCACGTCCCACACCCTAACCCCTCGAATGACCCTCCCTCCCCCACACCCTCAGGCAGCACGTCCCACACCCTAACCCCTCGAATGACCCTCCCTCCCCCACACCCTCAGGCAGCACGTCCCACACCCTAACCCCTCGAATGACCCCCCCTCCCCCACACTCTCGGGCAGCACGTCCCACACCCTAACCCCTCGAATGACCCTCCCTCCCCCACACCCTCAGGCAGCACGTCCCACACCCTAACCCCTCGAATGACCCTCCCTCCCCCCACACTCTCAGGCAGCACGTCCCACACCCTAACCCCTCGAATGACCCTCCCTCCCCCACACCCTCAGGCAGCACATCCCACACCCTAACCCCTCGAATGACCCTCCCTCCCCCCACACCCTCAGGCAGCACGTCCCACACCCTAACCCCTCGAATGACCCTCCCTCCCCCACACCCTCAGGCAGCACGTCCCACACCCTAACCCCTCGAATGACCCTCCCTCCCCCCACACCCTCAGGCAGCACGTCCCACACCCTAACCCCTCGAATGACCCTCCCTCCCCCCACACCCTCAGGCAGCACGTCCCACACCCTAACCCCTCGAATGACCCTCCCTCCCCCCACACCCTCAGGCAGCACGTCCCACACCCTAACCCCTCGAATGACCCTCCCTCCCCCCACACCCTCAGGCAGCACGTCCCACACCCTAACCCCTCGCTGGGTCCTCCTGTTTCCCAATCGCCCTGTGTCCCTCTGGGTCTCGATCCCTCCGTCAATGGGAGCTGTTTCTCCCTCTCCACTCTGACCAGACCCCTCCTGGGTTTGAACTCCTTAATGAAATCCCCTCTCGGCTGTCTCTTCAGAGGGGAACACTCCCGGCTTCTCTGATATATCCATGTCACTAAGGTTCCTCGTCCCTGAAAGCATTCGTCTGAATCTTTCCCACAGCCTCTAGAATCTTCTCACGTCCTTCCTCAACTGCAGGGCCCAAACCTGGGCGCACTCTTCGAATGGAGGCCGAGCCACTGTTTTATGAAGCTTCAGTGTAGGAAACATCTGTTTTTCGGAGTCTGTAAATCTCACCCACCCCACTCCACGTCAATACCACAGAAAGGACAGTGCTGCTAATCCAAAAACCTCACCCTTAATTGAGATTCACACGGATGATCCCTGGAATGGTAGGTCTAACATACGAGGAACGGCTGAGGATCCTGGGATTGTACTCATTGGAGTTTAGAAGATTGAGGGGAGATCTAAACTTACAAGATAATACGTGGCTTGGAAAGGGTGGACGCTAGGAAATTGTTTCCGTTAGGCGAGGAGACTAGGACCCATGGGCACAGCCTTGGAAATGCGGAGACATTTCTTCAGCCAGAGGGTGGTGGGCCTGTGGAATTCATTGCCGCAGAGTGCAGTGGAGGCCGGGACGCTAAATGTCTTCAAGGCAGAGATTGATAGATTCTTGTTGTCACGAGGAATTAAGGGCTACGGGGAGAATGCTGGTAAGTGGAGTTGAAATGCCCATCAGCCATGATTGAATGGCGGAGTGGACTCGATGGGCCGAATGGCCTTACTTCCGCTCCTATGTCTTATGGTCTTATGGAAAACATTGTGGGGAGAGTGTGAGGGGGTGCACTTTGGCAGGAAGTAAAAGAGGGGTAGACTATTTACCAAAAAAAGGGACAGGCTTCGGAAGTCTGAAGCACAAAGGGGGCCATGGAATCCTAATTCAGGAATCTCTTGAGGTTAACGTGCAGGTTCAGTTGGCAGTGAGGAAAGGAAAGGCAATAGATTTGAGAGGGATGTTACAGGCCAGAGTATGCAAGGGACAGTGACAACATGGTATGATATTGGTGTGCAGGGGACAATTTCAAACTTAAGCAGATGATACTGAACTTGGAAGAACAGTACCTGTGACGAGGATAGTGTGGAACTCCAAAAGGACATTGGTGGAGTCAGAGAATTTAACGCAAAGACTTGTGAGGTACTGCAGTTTGATCAGAGCATCATTGGGAGAGGAGGAGACTGAGGTGGAGACCTGACAGATGTTTCCAAAGTCATTTGGCAGGGGCTAGACAAAGTAGACAGGGCGATTGTGTTCCCAGTGGTGAAAGGACCAAGGATGGGAGGGTCTCAGATATAAAGGGACGTGCTAATGAAGCAAGGGGGAGGGGAGGTAAAATACCCAGCAAGTGATTAGGGCCTGGAAATGTGGGGGAAGGCAGGTTCAATTCAGGCAACGCAGAAAGTAAACACCTGCCAGCATTTGGCCCATATTCCTCTGAATCATAGAGTCATGAAGATGTACAGCAGGGAAACAGACCCTTCGGTCCAACCTGTCCATGCTGTCCCAGAAATCCCAACCCAATCTAGTCCCACCTGCCAGCACCCGGCCCATATCCCTCCAAACCCTTCCTATTCATATACCCATCCAAATGCCTCTTAAATGTTGTAATTGTACCAGCCCCCACCACATCCTCTGGCAGCTCATTCCATACACGTACCACCCTCTGGGTGAAAAAGTTGCCCCTTAGGTCTCTTTTATATCTTTCCCCTTTCACCCTTAACCTATGCCCTCTAATTTTGGACTTACCTATCCTGGGGGAAAGGACCTTCACTATTCACCCTCTCCATGCCCCCTCATGATTTTATAAATCTCTATAAGGTCACCCCTCAGCCTCCGACGCTCCAGGGAAAACAGCCCCAGCCCGTTCAGCCTCTCCCTGTTGCTCAGATCCTCCAACCCTGGCAACATCCTTGTAAATCTTTTCAGAACCCTTTCAAGTTTCACAACATCCTTCCAATAGCAGGGAGACCAGGACTGAAGACAATATTCCAGAAATAGCCGAACCAATGTCCTGTACAGCCATAACAGGACCTCCCAATGCACTGACCAACAAAAGCAAGCATACCAAACACCTTCTTCACTATCACTGGGAGTCCACTTTCAAGGAACCATGAACCTGCACACCAAGGTCTCTTTGTTCAGCAACACTCCCCAGGACCTTCCCACTAAGTGTACAGCTCCTGCTCTGATCTGCCTTCCCAAAACGCAGTACCTCGCATTTCCTGAAATTAAACTCCATCTTCCACTCCTTACCCAATGGGTAAAAAACTGAGGTCTGCAGATGTGGGTGGCACGGTGGCACAGTGGTTAGCACTGCTGCCTCACAGCGCCTGTAGACCCGGGTTCAATTCCCGACTCAGGCGACTGACTGTGTGGAGTTTGCACATTCTCCCCGTGTCTGCGTGGGTTTCCTCCGGGTGCTCCGGTTTCCTCCCACAGTCCAAAGATGTGCGGGTCAGGTGAATTGGACAAGCTAAATTGCCCGTAGTGTTAGGTAAGGGGTAAATGTATGGGTGGGTTGCGCTTCGGCGGGTCGGTGTGGACTTGTTGGGCCGAAGGGCCTGTTTCCACACTGTAAGTCTAATCTAATCTAATCACAGCTGCAAATGTGTTGCTGGTTAAAGCACAGCAGGTTAGGCAGCATCCAAGGAACAGGAACTTCGACGTTTAGGGCATAAGCCCTTCATCAGGAATCATTCGAAGTTCCTGTTCCTTGGATGCTGCCTAACCTGCTGTGCTTTAACCAGCAACACATTTGCAACTCCTTACCCAATGGCCCATCTGAGCAAGATCCCATTGCACTCCGATGTGATTGAGTGGCCTCACGCTGCTCTGTCTGTGCACATCTGCAATTCACCTCAATCAGGGATGAGCGGTTAAGGTGCCAGTTTTTTTTTTAAAAACAGGGAGAGGGAAAGACAATCTAGAGCTAACAGCCAGGGGCGAGAGGCGAGGCCTGAACTTTGGCTCATTTCCCCACCTGGAAAGGAGAGTGACGCAGTCCCGAGAGTGAGACCACGGCCCTACAGGCACCGTGCCCGACCGTTATCCAGAACAATCCCAGCCCCTGGGCCAGCTTACTGTCATCATCCCTGCCTCCCACACACTGAGCCCCCGGCAGAGAATTCCACACCATTCCCTCAGCAATCCTGCCTCCTCTGCAGGAAGGGAGGGCATGAGAGGGTAAGGTGTGAGGGAAGGGGGGTGCGGGGGGGGGAAGGTGTGGTTCCCTGGCAACAGTCTCATTACAAAAAAAGAGATACACACACCAACACTCAAACACTGGAGGGGGTTACAGAGATAGGGAGGGGGTGTAGGGGCTGGAGGGGGTGACAGAGATAGGGAGGGGGTGTAGGGGGGGTTACAGAGATAGGGAGGGGGTGTAGGGGGTTGCAGAGATAGGGAGGGGGTGTAGGGGCTGGAGGGGGTGACAGAGATAGGGAGGGGGTGTAGGGGGGGTTACAGAGATAGGGAGGGGGTGTAGGGGGGGTTACAGAGATAGGGAGGGGGTGTAGGGGCTGGAGGGGGTGACAGAGATAGGGAGGGGGTGTAGGGGGGGTGACAGAGATAGGGAGGGGGTGTGGGGGGGTTACAGAGATAGGGAGGGGGTGTAGGGGCTGGAGGGGGTTACAGAGATAGGGAGGGGGTGTAGGGGCTGGAGGAGGTTACAGACATTGGGAGGGGGTGGAGGGGGTGGAGGGGCTGGAGGGGGTTACAGAGATAGGGAGGGGGTGTAAGGGCTGGAGGGAGTTACAGAGATAAGGAGGGGGTGTAGGGGTTGGAGGGGGTTACAGAGATAGGGAGGGGGTGTCGGGGCTGGAGGAGGTTACAGAGTTAGGGAGGGGGTGTAGGGGCTGGGCGAGGTTACAGAGATAGGGAGGGGTTGTAGGGGCTGGAGGGGGTTACAGAGATAGGGAGGGGGTGTAGGGGCTGGAGGGGGTTACAGACATTGGGACAGGATGTAGGGGGTTACAGAGATAGGGAGGGGGTGTAGGGGGTTACAAAGATAGGGAGGGGGTGTAGGGGCTGGAGGGGGTTACAGAGTTAGGGAGGGGGTGTAGGGGCCGGAGGGGGTTACGGAGATAGGGAGGTGGGTGTAGGGGCTGGGCGAGGTTACAGAGATAGGGAGGTGGGTGTAGGGGCTGGGCGAGGTTACAGAGATAGGGAGGGGGTGTAGGGGGTTACAGAGAAAGGGAGAGGGGTGTAGGGGCTGGAGGGGGTTACAGAGATAGGGAGGGGGTGTAGGGGGTTACAGAGAAAGGGAGAGGGGTGTAGGGGCTGGAGGGGGCTACAGAGATAGGGAGGGGGTGTAGGGGGTTACAGAGATAGGGAGGGGGTGTAGGGGCTGGAGGGGGTTACAGAGATAGGGAGGGGGTGTAGGGGCTGGAGGGGGTTACAGACATAGGGAGGGGGTGTAGGGGGTTACAGAGTTAGGGAGGGGGCGTTGGGGCTGGGTGGGGTTAGAGAGAGTTTGGTGAATGAGGCAATGACTGTGTGTTTTCTTTAATTTTCAGCTTGTGGCAAGAATATAAACTGTGAGAGAGCCTCAAAAACTGCCTTCATTCAAACCTGGAAGGAATATGGCAGGGGTTGGTTTGTCGCTGTGCACTGGGGCTGGGAAGTGAAAGCTCGGAAATAATAATGGACTCAGTATTTACTGAATTTTCTTGTGTGCATGCCAATCAATATCATTGAGGGGGGAGGGATAATCTGGAATCTCACTGTACCAATCTTGGTTCGACATCAAATTAACTGTGTCCGAATTGTTGCAATCAGAATTCGCCCTTTGGGACAGCAGAAAGAGAGAGAGAGAGAGACAGACAGACAGAAGAGAAAGACTTACAGTGTGATGGAGAGACAGAGAGTGAAATAGAGAGAGAGAGAGAGAGAAACAGGTGGGGGTGGTGGAGTGGAGGGACAGACAAACAGAAAGAACCGAGTGAGTGACAGATGGCGAGATAGAAAGACTGAGATTTAGAGATAGAGAGAGGCAAGGGAGAGTAACAGACGGAGACAGAGAGAGAGAGAGAAACATAGGGAGAGACAGAGAGGTTGAGACAGAGAGAGAGAGAGAGAATAACAGAGAAAGATGTGGAGGGAAAAATGGAGACAGGATCAGGTAGAGGGAGAGTCTGAGTCATAACAGGGTCATAACAGCCCAATAACTGGTGGTGGGGGCGTTACTGGAGGCACTTGAACTCCATGCGGCCCGCGTTCTGCCTTACCTTGCCATGAAGAAACTTGCCCCCTTGCCCAAAGACAATGGCGGCCAGCAGCAGCATCGAAGACTGGGCCCCTTTTTACTTGGGAACCTTCTAGATCCAGGCTCAGAGCTTCTCACCCTCCTCCTCCTCCTCCTCCTCCTCCTCGCCCCAGGGCCTCAACATGTGCCACGTGCTCGCCAAGGCCTCAACATGCGCCACGTGCTCGCCAGGGCCTCAACATGTGCCACGTGCTCGCCAAGGCCTCAACATGCGCCACGTGCTCGCCAGGGCCTCAACATGTGCCACGTGCTCGCCACGTGAAGGAAAGGGGCAGACCAAGTGTTTTTTAGACGAGGGGAGGATGACTCTGGAGGGAGAGAAAGATGCATAGAGAGAGATGGAGAGAGAGAGAGAAGGAGAGAAAGATGCAGAGGGAGAGATGGAGAGAGAGAGAGAAGGAGAGAAAGATGCAGAGAAAGAGATAGAAAGAGAGAAAGATGCAGAGAAAGAGATGGAGAGAGAGAAGGAGAGAAAGATGCAGAGCAAGAGATGGAGAGAGAGAGAGAAGGAGAGAAAGATGCAGAGGGAGAGATGGAGAGAGAGAGAGAAGGAGAGAAAGATGCAGAGAAAGAGATAGAAAGAGAGAAAGATGCAGAGAAAGAGATGGAGAGAGAGAAGGAGAGAAAGATGCAGAGAAAGAGATGGAGAGAGAGAGAGAGAGAAGGAGAGAAAGATGCAGAGCAAGAGATAGAGAGAGAGAGAAGGAGAGAAAGATGCAGAGAAAGAGATGGAGAGAGAGAGAGAGAGAAGGAGAGAAAGATGCAGAGCAAGAGATAGAGAGAGAGAGAAGGAGAGAAAGATGCAGAGAAAGAGATGGAGAGAGCGAAGGAGAGAAAGGTACAGAGTAAGAGATGGAGAGAGAGATGGAGAGAAAGATGCAGAGAGAGAGATGGAGAGAGAGGGACCATTGCTCAGACTGGGACAGATAAGTAATCACTCTCTCCAAACGGCTGTCTTGTTTACAAAGATTTATTTATATTTGATACTTTATTGAAGCAATAAAGTCTCTTTGTATCAGGTTCCTGTTGTCTGCCTCGCTCTCCCTCTGCATTTCTCTCCTGGCTCACTTCCTCCTTTTCCCCCTCTCTTCTAATCCCATCTCCCTCTCTCTTTCCCACTCACTCTTTCTCATTCTCTCTCTCTCTCTCTCTCTCATGATCTCCATCTCTTTCTCATTCCATCTGTCTGCCTCCTTCTCTGTGCGTCTCTCTCTTTTTGTCCTCTCACTATCTTCCTCTCTAACTCTCTCTCACTGTCACTTTCTCAGTCTTTCTCTCCCTCTCTGTCTCCCTCCTCTGCTCATCCTGTTTTTCTATATGTCTCTCTCACTCTCTCTATCGCTATACCTCTGTTTCTTTTCCATTGTGCCTGTCTCTCCCCCTCTGCATCTCTCAATCTCTCTGTCCATCTCTCTCTCTCTATTTTCCTCCGTCTCATTCTGTATCCATCCGTCTCTCTCTCTCTCTCTGTTTTTCCCTCTCTGTGTCTCTTTCCATCTCTCTCTCTCTCTACTTTCCTCTGTCTCATTCTGTATCCGTCTGTCTGTCTGTCTGTCTCTCTCTCTCTCTCTCTTTTTCCATCTCTCTGTCTCTCTTTGTCCATCTCTCCTTCGCTCCGTCTCTCTGTTTTTCTGCCTCACTGTTTTTCTGTCTCTCTTCATCTCTCTCTCTCTTTCTCCCTCCCTCCATTTCTCTGTCTCTCTCTCTCTCTCTTTTTCTGTCTCTTTCTCTGTTCACCTCTAACTTTCTCTCTTGGTCCCTCTGTCTCTTTCTCCCTCCATTTCTCTGCATCTCTCTGTTTTCTTTCTCGTTCTCTTTCTCTGTTCATCCCTCTCTCTCTCCTCCGCCCCCGCCCCCGTCTTTCTGTCTCTTTCTGTTCATCTCTCTCTCTCTCCCCCTCTCTCTCTGTTTTTCTGTCTTTTTCGCTGTTCATCTCTCTCTCTCTCTCTGTTTTTCTCCATCTTTTCTCCTCTCTCTCTCTCTCTCTATTTTTCTCCTCTCTCTCTCTCGCTCTCTCTCTCTCTCTCTCTATTTTTCTCCTCTCTCTCTCTCGCTCTCTCTCTCTCTCTCTATTTTTCTCCTCTCTCTCTCTCGCTCTCTCTCTCTCTCTCTCTCTGTTTTTCTCCATCTTTTCTCCTCTCTCTCTCTCTCTGTTTTTCTCCTCTCTCTCTCTCTCTCTCTGTCTCTCTCTCTCTGTTTTTCTCCATCTTTTCTCCTCTCTCTCTCTCTCTCTCTCTCTCTGTCTCTCTCTCTCTGTTTTTCTCCATCTTTTCTCCTCTCTCTCTCTCTCTCTCTCTCTCCATCTCTTCCCCCCCCCCCCTCCCCACCCTCTGGTTGGGTGTGGTTCCTGGGGCTGGCCCCACCAGATATGAACTCAGTGTGTACAGCAGCATGTTTGGATATGCCCGTGTTGAATGCCTGACATGGGATGAGGCCAGACAGCTGCAGAATGAGCGGCTGAGAGACGCCCTTCCCCCCCAACCCCCTCCCCAACACCCCCTGTCACTCGAACAGACCCCAGCCCAAGGCTCTTTATAGGGCAGCTCCTGGGAGCCCGCTCCTCACAGACCAAGAGAGACGCCACACTCAGGACACAAAGGGTCAGATACTTTAATCAGCTCCCTCTGAAAACACAGCCTTCCCTCTGTAAACAGAGTTCCAGACAGATGGAGAAACAGACTCCTTCTTAAAACAGGACACCCACCTCCTCTAGCCCCTACACCCCCTCCCTATCTCTGTAACCCCCTCCAACCCCTACACCCCCTCCCTATCTCTGTAACCCCCCTCCAGCCCCTACACCCCCTCCCTATCTCTGTAACCCCCCTCCAGCCCCTACACCCCCTCCCTATCTCTGTAACCCCCTCCAGCCCCTACACCCCTCCCTATCTCTGTAACCCCCTCCAACCCCTACACCCCCTCCCTATCTCTGTAACCCCCCTCCAGCCCCTACACCCCCTCCCTATCTCTGTAACCCCCCTCCAACCCCTACACCCCCTCCCTATCTCTGTAACCCCCCTCCAGCCCCTACACCCCCTCCCTATCTCTGTAACCCCCTCCAGCCCCTACACCCCCTCCCTATCTCTGTAACCCCCTCCAGCCCCTACACCCCTCCCTATCTCTGTAAGCCCCCTCCAGCCCCTACACCCTCTCCCTATCTCTGTACCCCCCTACACCCCCTCCCTATCTCTGTAACCCCCTCCAGCCCGTACACCCTCCCCCATCTCTGTAACCCCCCCTCCTAGTCTCTGCGATCTCTATACTCCTACAATTCTAGCCTTGTGAACGTTCCCTGATTCCTAACACTCCAGTGTTAATAACTGTGCTTCCAGTTCTGAAACTCCCTCTTTAAATCATTCTCTCTCTCTGTCTCTCTCTCTGTCTCTCTCTCTGTCTCTCTCTCTGTCTCTCTCTCTCTCTCTCTCTCTGTGTCTCTCTCTCTCTGTGTCTCCCTCTCTCGTTCTCGCTCTCTCTCTCTTGCTGTCCCTGTCACCCTCTACCTTTTATTCTTTCTCCATCTCACCCTCTCTCTCCATTTCCCTCCCTCTGTCCCACTGTCTCTCCGTCTCTGTCTCTCGTTCTGTCACTTTCTATCTATCTCTTTCTCTCCCTTGGTCTCTCATTCTCTCCTTGCCTCTTTCACACGAATCTCTCTCTGCCCATCTCTCTATCTGCCTTCTGTCTTCGTCACTTTCCCTCCATCTCTTTATCTCCTTCCTTCTTTGATTTAGCGCTCTCTCCCTGACTGACCTGGAAGCCAGGCTTGGAGAATGGACCCAACGCCCTTCTGAATGCAGTGTTTCAGTGTTTGGAAACATCTCTACGGCTGCAGAGAGATATAATTCCGTTCTGTCAAGGTGCGCAGAATTCACTACAGCACGCGAACCTTAGAGATCAGTGCAGTGGAGCATTGGGAAAAAAGGAGCCCAGAAAAAACGTAATCTTTTTCAGATTGAGAACCTGGCTAATTATTTCGATCTCAGACACCAGAATCAAGAACAATTCAGCCAAGTTTCCTGAGTCAAAAATAAATCTAGAACCTTTGTACAAATAGCATTGTACATTTTTGCTGGTTTGTTTCAAAGATAAATAAGACTTTGGAATATTCCAAACATTTGGAACTTTTGGGCGGCACGGTGGCACAGTGGTTAGCACTGCTGCCTCACAGCGCCAGAGACCTGGGTTCAATTCCCGCCTCAAGTGACTGACTGTGTGGAGTTTGCACGTTCTCCCCGTGTCTGCGTGGGTTTCTTCCAGGTGCTCCGTTTCCTCCCACAGTCCAAAGATGTGTGGGTCAGGTGAATTGGTCATACTAAATTGCCCGTAGTGTTAGGTAAGGGGTCAATGTAGGGGTATGGGTGGGTTGCGCTTCGGTGGGTCAGTGTGGACTTGTTGGGCCGAAGGGCCTGTTTCCACACTGTAAGTAATCTAATTAACGTGAGGCAAATATGAGTACCAGGTAATCTATAACACGTTTAGTATAATGCACAGATTCCTCAGAGATGATCCTTCACCTTCTCAAATGTTAGTGACAATGTGAGGCATTAAATCTTCAAAAGGGGTTATGACTCTTCACTTTAGACCATCTTCACTCTTCACTCCATCACAGACTCCCTCAGTATCAGCTCATTTGCCTGGAGCTCATTTTCCATTACATGTCTCTGGATTCGAGGCAAATGCAATGATGGCATTTAGTTTGAGAGGACTTGAATATAAAAGCAGAGGGTGGGGGGGCTCTATAAGTCTCTGGTCAGACCACATGTGGAGTATTGTGTGCGGTTTTGGGTCCTGGATCTCAGGAAGGATGCACGGTCCCTGGGGTGTGTTCAGAGGAGGCTAACAGAAACGATCCCAGGAATGAAGAGCCTAACGCATGAGGAACAGCCGAGGGGGGGAGTGGATTGAGGTTTTCAAGCCCAGGAGGGGTCTGGAGAGGGAGAAACAGCTCCCATTGAGGGAGGGATCGAGACCCAGAGGGACACAGGGCAATTGGGAAACAGGAGGACCCAGCGAGGGGTTAGGGTGTGGGACGTGCTGCCTGAGGGTGTGGGGGGAGGGAGGGTCATTCGAGGGGTTAGGGTGTGGGACGTGCTGCCTGAGGGTGTGGGGGGAGGGAGGGTCATTCGAGGGGTTAGGGTGTGGGACGTGCTGCCTGAGGGTGTGGGGGGAGGGAGGGTCATTCGAGGGGTTAGGGTGTGGGACGTGCTGCCTGAGGGTGTGGGGGGAGGGAGGGTCATTCGAGGGGTTAGGGTGTGGGACGTGCTGCCTGAGGGTGTGGGGGAGGGAGGGTCATTCGAGGGTTAGGGTGTGGGACGTGCTGCCCGAGAGTGTGGGGGGAGGGAGGGTCATTCGAGGGGTTAGGGTGTGGGACGTACTGCCCGAGAGTGTGGGGGGAGGGAGGGTCATTCGAGGGGTTAGGGTGTGGGACGTGCTGCCTGAGGGTGTGGGGGAGGGAGGGTCATTCGAGGGGTTAGGGTGTGGGACGTGCTGCCTGAGGGTGTGGGGGGAGGGAGGGTCATTCGAGGGGTTAGGGTGTGGGACGTGCTGCCTGAGAGTGTGGGGGAGGGAGGGTCATTCGAGGGGTTAGGGTGTGGGACGTGCTGCCTGAGGGTGTGGGGGGAGGGAGGGTCATTCGAGGGGTTAGGGTGTGGGACGTGCTGCCTGAGGGTGTGGGGGAGGGAGGGTCATTCGAGGGGTTAGGGTGTGGGACGTGCTGCCTGAGGGTGTGGGGGGAGGGAGGGTCATTCGAGGGGTTAGGGTGTGGGACGTGCTGCCTGAGAGTGTGGGGGAGGGAGGGTCATTCGAGGGGTTAGGGTGTGGGACGTGCTGCCTGAGAGTGTTGGGGAGGGAGGGTCATTCGAGGGGTTAGGGTGTGGGACGTGCTGCCTGAGGGTGTGGGAGAGGGAGGGTCATTCGAGGGGTTAGGGTGTGGGACGTGCTGCCTGAGAGTGTGGGGGAGGGAGGGTCATTCGAGGGGTTAGGGTGTGGGACGTGCTGCCTGAGGGTGTGGGGGAGGGTCATTCGAGGGGTTAGGGTGTGGGACGTGCTGCCTGAGGGTGTGGGGGAGGGAGGGTCATTCGAGGGGTTAGGGTGTGGGACGTGCTGCCTGAGGGTGTGGGGGGAGGGAGGGTCATTCGAGGGGTTAGGGTGTGGGACGTGCTGCCTGAGGGTGTGGGGGAGGGAGGGTCATTCGAGGGGTTAGGGTGTGGGACGTGCTGCCTGAGGGTGTGGGGGGAGGGAGGGTCATTCGAGGGGTTAGGGTGTGGGACGTGCTGCCTGAGGGTGTGGGGGAGGGAGGGTCATTCGAGGGGTTAGGGTGTGGGACGTGCTGCCTGAGAGTGTGGGGGAGGGAGGGTCATTCGAGGGGTTAGGGTGTGGGACGTGCTGCCTGAGGGTGTGAGAGAGGGAGGGTCATTCGAGGGGTTAGGGTGTGGGACGTGCTGCCTGAGAGTGTGGGGGAGGGAGGGTCATTCGAGTGGTTAGGGTGTGGGACGTGCTGCCTGAGAGTGTGGGGGAGGGAGGGTCATTCGAGGGGTTAGGGTGTGGGACGTGCTGCCTGAGGGTGTGAGAGAGGGAGGGTCATTCGAGGGGTTAGGGTGTGGGACGTGCTGCCTGAGGGTGTGGGGGGAGGGAGGGTCATTCGAGGGGTTAGGGTGTGGGACGTGCTGCCTGAGGGTGTGGGGGAGGGAGGGTCATTCGAGGGGTTAGGGTGTGGGACGTGCTGCCTGAGAGTGTTGGGGAGGGAGGGTCATTCGAGGGGTTAGGGTGTGGGACGTGCTGCCTGAGGGTGTGGGGGAGGGAGGGTCATTCGAGGGGTTAGGGTGTGGGACGTGCTGCCTGAGGGTGTGGGGGAGGGAGGGTCATTCGAGGGGTTAGGGTGTGGGACGTGCTGCCTGAGAGTGTGGGGGAGGGAGGGTCATTCGAGGGGTTAGGGTGTGGGACGTGCTGCCTGAGGGTGTGGGAGAGGGAGGGTCATTCGAGGGGTTAGGGTGTGGGACGTGCTGCCTGAGGGTGTGGGGGGAGGGAGGGTCATTCGAGGGGTTAGGGTGTGGGACGTGCTGCCTGAGAGTGTGGGGGGAGGGAGGGTCATTCGAGGGGTTAGGGTGTGGGACGTGCTGCCGGAGGGTGTGGGGGGAGGGAGGGTCATTCGAGGGGTTAGGGTGTGGGACGTGCTGCCTGAGGGTGTGGGGGGAGGGAGGGTCATTCGAGGGGTTAGGGTGTGGGACGTGCTGCCTGAGGGTGTGGGGGGAGGGAGGGTCATTCGAGGGGTTAGGGTGTGGGACGTGCTGCCTGAGGGTGTGGGGGGAGGGAGGGTCATTCGAGGGGTTAGGGTGTGGGACGTGCTGCCTGAGGGTGTGGGGGAGGGAGGGTCATTCGAGGGGTTAGGGTGTGGGACGTGCTGCCTGAGGGTGTGGGGGGAGGGAGGGTCATTCGAGGGGTTAGGGTGTGGGACGTGCTGCCTGAGGGTGTGGGGGAGGGAGGGTCATTCGAGGGTTAGGGTGTGGGACGTACTGCCCGAGAGTGTGGGGGGAGGGAGGGTCATTCGAGGGGTTAGGGTGTGGGACGTGCTGCCTGAGGGTGTGGGGGGGGGGAGGGTCATTCGAGGGGTTAGGGTGTGGGACGTGCTGCCTGAGGGTGTGGGGGGAGGGAGGGTCATTCGAGGGGTTAGGGTGTGGGACGTGCTGCCTGAGGGTGTGGGGGAGGGAGGGTCATTCGAGGGTTAGGGTGTGGGACGTGCTGCCCGAGAGTGTGGGGGGAGGGAGGGTCATTCGAGGGGTTAGGGTGTGGGACGTACTGCCCGAGAGTGTGGGGGGAGGGAGGGTCATTCGAGGGGTTAGGGTGTGGGACGTGCTGCCTGAGGGTGTGGGGGGAGGGAGGGTCATTCGAGGGGTTAGGGTGTGGGACGTGCTGCCTGAGGGTGTGGGGGGAGGGAGGGTCATTCGAGGGGTTAGGGTGTGGGACGTGCTGCCTGAGAGTGTGGGGGAGGGAGGGTCATTCGAGGGGTTAGGGTGTGGGACGTGCTGCCTGAGGGTGTGGGGGGAGGGAGGGTCATTCGAGGGGTTAGGGTGTGGGACGTGCTGCCTGAGGGTGTGGGGGAGGGAGGGTCATTCGAGGGGTTAGGGTGTGGGACGTGCTGCCTGAGGGTGTGGGGGGAGGGAGGGTCATTCGAGGGGTTAGGGTGTGGGACGTGCTGCCTGAGAGTGTGGGGGAGGGAGGGTCATTCGAGGGGTTAGGGTGTGGGACGTGCTGCCTGAGAGTGTTGGGGAGGGAGGGTCATTCGAGGGGTTAGGGTGTGGGACGTGCTGCCTGAGGGTGTGGGAGAGGGAGGGTCATTCGAGGGGTTAGGGTGTGGGACGTGCTGCCTGAGAGTGTGGGGGAGGGAGGGTCATTCGAGGGGTTAGGGTGTGGGACGTGCTGCCTGAGGGTGTGGGGGAGGGTCATTCGAGGGGTTAGGGTGTGGGACGTGCTGCCTGAGGGTGTGGGGGAGGGAGGGTCATTCGAGGGGTTAGGGTGTGGGACGTGCTGCCTGAGGGTGTGGGGGGAGGGAGGGTCATTCGAGGGGTTAGGGTGTGGGACGTGCTGCCTGAGGGTGTGGGGGAGGGAGGGTCATTCGAGGGGTTAGGGTGTGGGACGTGCTGCCTGAGGGTGTGGGGGGAGGGAGGGTCATTCGAGGGGTTAGGGTGTGGGACGTGCTGCCTGAGGGTGTGGGGGAGGGAGGGTCATTCGAGGGGTTAGGGTGTGGGACGTGCTGCCTGAGGGTGTGGGGGGAGGGAGGGTCATTCGAGGGGTTAGGGTGTGGGACGTGCTGCCTGAGAGTGTGGGGGAGGGAGGGTCATTCGAGTGGTTAGGGTGTGGGACGTGCTGCCTGAGAGTGTGGGGGAGGGAGGGTCATTCGAGGGGTTAGGGTGTGGGACGTGCTGCCTGAGGGTGTGAGAGAGGGAGGGTCATTCGAGGGGTTAGGGTGTGGGACGTGCTGCCTGAGGGTGTGGGGGGAGGGAGGGTCATTCGAGGGGTTAGGGTGTGGGACGTGCTGCCTGAGGGTGTGGGGGAGGGAGGGTCATTCGAGGGGTTAGGGTGTGGGACGTGCTGCCTGAGAGTGTGGGGGAGGGAGGGTCATTCGAGGGGTTAGGGTGTGGGACGTGCTGCCTGAGGGTGTGGGAGAGGGAGGGTCATTCGAGGGGTTAGGGTGTGGGACGTGCTGCCTGAGGGTGTGGGGGGAGGGAGGGTCATTCGAGGGGTTAGGGTGTGGGACGTGCTGCCTGAGAGTGTGGGGGGAGGGAGGGTCATTCGAGGGGTTAGGGTGTGGGACGTGCTGCCTGAGGGTGTGGGGGGAGGGAGGGTCATTCGAGGGGTTAGGGTGTGGGACGTGCTGCCTGAGGGTGTGGGGGGAGGGAGGGTCATTCGAGGGGTTAGGGTGTGGGACGTGCTGCCTGAGGGTGTGGGGGGAGGGAGGGTCATTCGAGGGGTTAGGGTGTGGGACGTGCTGCCTGAGGGTGTGGGGGGAGGGAGGGTCATTCGAGGGGTTAGGGTGTGGGACGTGCTGCCTGAGGGTGTGGGGGAGGGAGGGTCATTCGAGGGGTTAGGGTGTGGGACGTGCTGCCTGAGGGTGTGGGGGGAGGGAGGGTCATTCGAGGGGTTAGGGTGTGGGACGTGCTGCCTGAGGGTGTGGGGGAGGGAGGGTCATTCGAGGGTTAGGGTGTGGGACGTGCTGCCCGAGAGTGTGGGGGGAGGGAGGGTCATTCGAGGGGTTAGGGTGTGGGACGTACTGCCCGAGAGTGTGGGGGGAGGGAGGGTCATTCGAGGGGTTAGGGTGTGGGACGTGCTGCCTGAGGGTGTGGGGGAGGGAGGGTCATTCGAGGGGTTAGGGTGTGGGACGTGCTGCCTGAGGGTGTGGGGGGAGGGAGGGTCATTCGAGGGGTTAGGGTGTGGGACGTGCTGCCTGAGAGTGTGGGGGAGGGAGGGTCATTCGAGGGGTTAGGGTGTGGGACGTGCTGCCTGAGGGTGTGGGGGAGGGAGGGTCATTCGAGGGGTTAGGGTGTGGGACGTGCTGCCTGAGAGTGTGGGGGAGGGAGGGTCATTCGAGGGGTTAGGGTGTGGGACGTGCTGCCTGAGGGTGTGGGGGAGGGAGGGTCATTCGAGGGGTTAGGGTGTGGGACGTGCTGCCTGAGGGTGTGGGGGGAGGGAGGGTCATTCGAGGGGTTAGGGTGTGGGACGTGCTGCCTGAGGGTGTGGGGGAGGGAGGGTCATTCGAGGGGTTAGGGTGTGGGACGTGCTGCCTGAGGGTGTGGGGGGAGGGAGGGTCATTCGAGGGGTTAGGGTGTGGGACGTGCTGCCTGAGAGTGTGGGGGAGGGAGGGTCATTCGAGGGGTTAGGGTGTGGGACGTGCTGCCTGAGAGTGTGGGGGAGGGAGGGTCATTCGAGGGGTTAGGGTGGGGGACGTGCTGCCTGAGGGTGTGGGGGAGGGAGGGTCATTCGAGGGGTTAGGGTGTGGGACGTGCTGCCTGAGGGTGTGGGGGAGGGAGGGTCATTCGAGGGGTTAGGGTGTGGGACGTGCTGCCTGAGGGTGTGGGGGGAGGGAGGGTCATTCGAGGGGTTAGGGTGTGGGACGTGCTGCCTGAGGGTGTGGGGGAGGGTCATTCGAGGTCTGTGAAAACAGAGTTGGGTCAGCATCTGAAGGGTAACGATTTCAGTTGCACTGAAGGAGCATCGAGATATTGTTACAGACACAGTCTGTGCACGCTGGGCTGAATGGTCTCTTGCTGTCTGTGGTTTGGGTGTGAAAACCAGCTGGCATGTCGAGGTGTCTCATCTGGCAGCTTTTCTCATGGCTCTGCCTTGATCCCGGGATTAGTGTCCAGAGAATTTTTCTCTGTGTTCTGTCTCCCTGAAACCCCTCTATTCTCTGTTCGTGCACTGAAAGGAGACATCAGCAATTTCTCGAATTTCACGGTGTTTTGTGTATGAATAGAGAGGTTTCTCAGGAACAGTGGGAAGTGTGTTCGCAGCGTCCAGGTAGACAGTGGTTGGGATCTTTGTTATTGTCAAACTTTTCAGGAGGATGAGACTCCTGTCAAGTGTGGGCTGCGAGAGACACATGTTGTATGCAAGTGCCCTCGGGCTGTGATACATCCATCAAGGAGCGAGAGAGAGAGAAAAACAAGAGACGAGAGAGAGAGAGAGAAAGGCGGATAGAGAGAGAGATAGGAGGGACAGTGAGAGAGTATTCGGTAGAGGTTGAAACAGGAGGGATAGAAGGAGACAGAAATGGCAGAACAGATTAAAATGTAAACAGAGACTGAAAGAGTGAGGAAAGGCAAAACGCAGAGAGAGATGAGAGGGAGAGAAAGTTGGTGGGGAAGGAGATGGTGGCACAGTGGTTAGCACTGCTGCCTCACAGTGCCAGAGACCTGGGTTCAATTCCCGCCTCAGGCGACTGACTGTGTGGAGTTTGCACGTTCTCCCCGTGTCTGCGTGGGTTTCCTCCGGGTGCTCCGGTTTCCTCCCACAGTCCAAAGATGTGCGGGTCAGGTGAATTGGCCATGCTAAATTGCCCGTAGTGTTAGGTAAGGGGTAAATGTAGGGGTATGGGTGGGCGCTTCGGCGGGTCGGTGTGGACTTGTTGGGCCGAAGGGCCTGTTTCCACACTGTAAGTCTAATCTAATGATCCAGGAATGGAGAAATAAAGATAGAAGGTGACCAGGAAAGAGATGGGGGGAGAGAAAGAGAGAGGTGAAGTGTGACAGAGGAAGAGAGAGAGGAAAACTAGGAAAAGAGGTGGGTAGGAAAGCGATGGAGGATGAGGGTACAGAATGGGAGGCAAGGATGGAAAGAGGGCAGAGAGAGAGAGGGATGAAGACATGCAGTGAGATAGTGAGCACAGAAAGCGGTGAATAGAGAATATAAAGAAAGAGAAAGAGATGGGCAGAGAGAGAGGGAGAGGGGACTCAGAGGGAGAGGGGATAATAGAACAAAACTTGGAAACTGGCTGTTTGGTCCACACCGACACTTCCCGAGAGTAACCCATCCAGTCCCATTGCCCAACTATGGTATATTTACCCTGACTAATGCAGCTAACCTATATATCCCTGAATATTACGGGCAATTTAGCGTGGTCAATTCACCTGGTCTGCTCACCTTTGGACTGTGGGAGGAAACCCACGCAGACACGGGGAGAACGTGCAAACCCCACACAGTCAGTCACGCGAGACTGGAATCGAACCTGGGTCCCTGCTGCCGTGAGGCAGCCCTGCTAACCACTGAGCCACCGTGCCACCCCCCCCCCTTAGAGACTGAGAGTGAGAGAGAGAGAGAATAGTGGAGAGATACAGATGGAGAGCAGGAGAAGTGAATTTGAGACTTAGAGGTCAATACTGAGGGATACAGCTGGTGGGGTGAGCTGCAGTGGGTGGGAAAGCAAAGAGATGAGGTTGGCAGAAGGAGGGTGAGAACGAAATGAAGGAGGGAAAAGAGAGAGAGAGAGAGATTGAAAGTGGCAAAGAAGAGAGAGAGAGAGATTGAAAGTGGCAAAGAAGAGAGAGGGGGAGAGAGAACTGCCCGTGCAGGAAATTGCCCAGACAACGAGCTGGTCATGAGAAGGGCAGCCTCCGTTGTGGTTTTGTCAAAGATGCCAACCACAGAGCCGCACAGCAAGATCCCACAGCCAGTTGGGTGAGTGGAGGGTGGGCAGCACAAAGGCCATTCTTAATGCAACTGGGTGTCTCGAAGCAGATGAACCATGAGTCAGAGGGGAGCGATTTGTACCCACGCACGGCCGCGGGCAGACAGTTCAGACACCACTCTGAGTACAATCCCGTGGTCAGGCACAGAGCTGGGCGTCGGGCGCCAACGCACCGAGGAATGCTGAGGAAAGGCAGCTTCCGATCTACATTAACCCCTTCCCCAACACCATCGCGTTCAGATCAGTGGTGCCTATTCCAACGACAGAGAGAGAGACAGAGTCAAGGAGAGAAACAGACTGGGGCAAGGAGGTTGGGGGGGTGGGTGGGGGGAGAGAGAGAGAGAGAGAGAGAGATGGGGTAGGGGAAGGCGTTCCAGAATCCACTCCCAGCCAGCAGAACACAAGGTCACCAGGGATGGAACGAGAGGAATGCTGAAGAGACAGGGATTAGTGGAGTGTGGAAATCTGGGAGACTAGGAGGGGGTAACAGAGACAGTGTGTGGGTGTAGGGGCTGGAGGGGGTTACAGAGATAGGGAGGGGGTGTAGGGGCTGGAGGGGGTTACAGAGATAGGGAGGGGGTGTAGGGGGTTACAGAGATAGGGAGGGGGTGAAGGGGCTGTTGGGGGTTACAGAGATATGGAGGGGGTGTAGGGGCTGGGGGGGTTACAGAGATAGGGTGGGGATATAGGGGGTTACAGAGATAGGGAGGGGGTGTAGGGGGTTACAGAGATAGGGAGGGGGTGTAGGGGTTACACAGATAGGGACGGGGTGTAGGGGGTTACAGAGATAGGGAGGGGGTGTAGGGGTTACACAGATAGGGAGGGGGTGTAGGGGGTTACAGAGATAGGGAGGGGGTGTAGGGGTTACACAGATAGGGAGGGGGTGTAGGGACTGGAGGGGGTTACAGAGATAGGGAGGGGGTGTATGGGCTGGTGGGGTTACAGAGATAGGGAGGGGGTATAGGGGCTCGAGGGCTGGAGGGGGTTGCAGAGAAAGGGAGGAGGTGTAGGGGCTGGAGGAGGTTATAGAGATAGAGCAAGGTACGGAGATGAGGGTATAGAGATGGTGCGGTTAAGAGATATAAGGTGAAAATGTGTTGCTGGTCAAAGCACAGCAACACAGGCAGCATCTCAGGAATAGGGAATTCGACGTTTCGAGGATAAGCCCTTCATCAGGAATGAGATATAAGGTGTAAGGGCTTGGGGAGGTTATAAAGATAGGGAGTGAGGTACAGTGCTGGTGGAGATTAGAGAGATAGAGAATAACAGTGAGGGTCTGAGGGAGGTGATGGACGCAGTGAGGAGCTGAGGGAGGTGATGGAGGCAGTGAGGGTCTGAGGGAGGTGATGGACACAGTGAGGAGCTGAGGGAGGTGATGGAGGCAGTGAGGGTCTGAGGGAGGTGATGGAGGCAGTGAGGGTCTGAGGGAGGTGATGGACACAGTGAGGGTCTGAGGGAGGTGATGGTCGCAGTGAGGGTCTGAGGGAGGTGATGGACACAGTGAGGGTCTGAGGGAGGTGATGGACGCAGTGAGGAGCTGAGGGAGGTGATGGAGGCAGTGAGGGTCTGAGGGAGGTGATGGACGCAGTGAGGAGCTGAGGGAGGTGATGGAGGCAGTGAGGGTCTGAGGGAGGTGATGGACACAGTGAGGAGCTGAGGGAGGTGATGGAGGCAGTGAGGGACTGAGGGAGGTGATGGACGCAGTGAGGGTCTGAGGGAGGTGATGGACACAGTGAGGGTCTGAGGGAGGTGATGGAGGCAGTGAGGGTCTGAGGGAGGTGATGGAAGCAGTGAGGGACTGAGGGAGGTGATGGACGCAGTGAGGAGCTGAGGGAGGTGATGGAGGCAGTGAGGGTCTGAGGGAGGTGATGGAGGCAGTGAGGGTCTGAGGGAGGTGATGGAAGCAGTGAGGGACTGAGGGAGGTGATGGACGCAGTGAGGGTCTGAGGGAGGTGATGGACGCAGTGAGGGTCTGAGGGAGGTGATGGACGCAGTGAGGGACTGAGGGAGGTGATGGACGCAGTGAGGGTCTGAGGGAGGTGATGGACACAGTGAGGGTCTGAGGGAGGTGATGGACGCAGTGAGGGTCTGAGGGAGGTGATGGACACAGTGAGGAGCTGAGGGAGGTGATGGAGGCAGTGAGGGACTGAGGGAGGTGATGGACGCAGTGAGGGTCTGAGGGAGGTGATGGACACAGTGAGGGTCTGAGGGAGGTGATGGAGGCAGTGAGGGTCTGAGGGAGGTGATGGAAGCAGTGAGGGACTGAGGGAGGTGATGGACGCAGTGAGGAGCTGAGGGAGGTGATGGAGGCAGTGAGGGTCTGAGGGAGGTGATGGAGGCAGTGAGGGTCTGAGGGAGGTGATGGAAGCAGTGAGGGACTGAGGGAGGTGATGGACGCAGTGAGGGTCTGAGGGAGGTGATGGACGCAGTGAGGGTCTGAGGGAGGTGATGGACGCAGTGAGGGACTGAGGGAGGTGATGGACGCAGTGAGGGTCTGAGGGAGGTGATGGACACAGTGAGGGTCTGAGGGAGGTGATGGACGCAGTGAGGGTCTGAGGGAGGTGATGGACGCAGTGAGGGTCTGAGGGAGGTGATGGACACAGTGAGGGACTGAGGGAGGTGATGGACACAGTGAGGATCTGAGGGAGGTGATGGAGGCAGTGAGGGTCTGAGGGAGGTGATGGAGGCAGTGAGGGTCTGAGGGAGGTGATGGACACAGTGAGGGTCTGAGGGAGGTGATGGACGCAGTGAGGGTCTGAGGAAGGTGATGGAGGCAGTGAGGGTCTGAGGGAGGTGATGGACACAGTGAGGGTCTGAGGGAGGTGATGGAGGCAGTGAGGGTCTGAGGGAGGTGATGGAGGCAGTGAGGGTCTGAGGGAGGTGATGGAGGCAGTGAGGGTCTGAGGGAGGTGATGGAAGCAGTGAGGGTCTGAGGGAGGTGATGGAGACAGTGAGGGACTGAGGGAGGTGATGGACGCAGTGAGGGACTGAGGGAGGTGATGGACGCAGTGAGGAGCTGAGGGAGGTGATGGAGGCAGTGAGGGTCTGAGGGAGGTGATGGAGGCAGTGAGGGTCTGAGGGAGGTGATGGAAGCAGTGAGGGACTGAGGGAGGTGATGGACGCAGTGAGGGTCTGAGGGAGGTGATGGACGCAGTGAGGGTCTGAGGGAGGTGATGGACGCAGTGAGGGACTGAGGGAGGTGATGGACGCAGTGAGGGTCTGAGGGAGGTGATGGACACAGTGAGGGTCTGAGGGAGGTGATGGACGCAGTGAGGGTCTGAGGGAGGTGATGGAGGCTGTGAGGGTCTGAGGGAGGTGATGGACACAGTGAGGGACTGAGGGAGGTGATGGACACAGTGAGGATCTGAGGGAGGTGATGGAGGCAGTGAGGGTCTGAGGGAGGTGATGGAGGCAGTGAGGGTCTGAGGGAGGTGATGGACACAGTGAGGGTCTGAGGGAGGTGATGGACGCAGTGAGGGTCTGAGGAAGGTGATGGAGGCAGTGAGGGTCTGAGGGAGGTGATGGACACAGTGAGGGTCTGAGGGAGGTGATGGAGGCAGTGAGGGTCTGAGGGAGGTGATGGACACAGTGAGGGTCTGAGGGAGGTGATGGACGCAGTGAGGGTCTGAGGGAGGTGATGGAGGCAGTGAGGGTCTGAGGGAGGTGATGGACACAGTGAGGGTCTGAGGGAGGTGATGGACGCAGTGAGGGACTGAGGGAGGTGATGGAGGCAGTGAGGGTCTGAGGGAGGTGATGGAGGCTGTGAGGAGCTGAGGGAGGTGATGGACGCAGTGAGGGACTGAGGGAGGTGTTGGACGCAGTGAGGGTCTGAGGGAGGTGATGGACACAGTGAGGGACTGAGGGAGGTGATGGATGCAGTGAGGGTCTGAGGGAGGTGATGGAGGCAGTGAGGGACTGAGGGAGGTGATGGAGGCAGTGAGGGTCTGAGGGAGGTGATGGAGGCAGTGAGGGACTGAGGGAGGTGATGGACGCAGTGAGGGTCTGAGGGAGGTGATGGAGGTAGTGAGGGTCTGAGGGAGGTGATGGACGCAGTGAGGGTCTGAGGGAGGTGATGGACGCAGTGAGGGACTGAGGGAGGTGATGAAGGCAGTGAGGGTCTGAGGGAGGTGATGGAGGCAGTGAGAGTCTGAGGGAGGTGATGGACGCAGTGAGGGTCTGAGGGAGGTGTTGGAGGCAGTGAGGGTCTGAGGGAGGTGTTGGAGGCTGTGAGGGTCTGAGGGAGGTGATGGAGGCAGTGAGGGACTGAGGGAGGTGATGGAGGCTGTGAGGGTCTGAGGGAGGTGATGGACACAGTGAGGGTCTGAGGGAGGTGTTGGAGGCAGTGAGGGTCTGAGGGAGGTGATGGAGGCAGTGAGGGACTGAGGGAGGTGTTGGAGGCAGTGAGGGTCTGAGGGAGGTGATGGACACAGTGAGGGTCTGAGGGAGGTGATGGACACAGTGAGGGTCTGAGGGAGGTGATGGAGGCAGTGAGGGTCTGAGGGAGGTGATGGAGGCAGTGAGGGACTGAGGGAGGTGATGGAGGCAGTGAGGGACTGAGGGAGGTGATGGAGGCTGTGAGGGTCTGCGGGAGGTGATGGAGGCTGTGAGGGACTGAGGGAGGTGATGGACGCAGTGAGGGTCTGAGGGAGGTGATGGAGGCTGTGAGGGTCTGAGGGAGGTGATGGACGCAGTGAGGGTCTGAGGGAGGTGATGGACGCAGTGAGGGTCTGAAGGAGGTGATGGACGCAGTGAGGGACTGAGGGAGGTGATGGAGGCTGTGAGGGACTGAGGGAGGTGATGGAGGCTGTGAGGGTCTGAGGGAGGTGATGGAGGCAGTGAGGGACTGAGGGAGGTGATGGAGGCTGTGAGGGTCTGAGGGAGGTGTTGGAGGCAGTGAGGGACTGAGGGAGGTGATGGAGGCTGTGAGGGTCTGAGGGAGGTGATGGAGGCTGTGAGAGTCTGAGGGAGGTGATGGAGGCAGTGAGGGACTGAGGGAGGTGATGGAGGCTGTGAGGGTCTGAGGGAGGTGTTGGAGGCAGTGAGGGACTGAGGGAGGTGATGGAGGCTGTGAGGGTCTGAGGGAGGTGATGGAGGCTGTGAGGGTCTGAGGGAGGTGATGGAGGCTGTGAGGGACTGAGGGAGGTGATGGACGCAGTGAGGGTCTGAGGGAGGTGATGGACGCAGTGAGGGTCTGAGGGAGGTGATGGAGGCAGTGAGGGACTGAGGGAGGTGATGGAGGCAGTGAGGGTCTGAGGGAGGTGATGGAGGCTGTGAGGGTCTGAGGGAGGTGATGGACGCAGTGAGGGTCTGAGGGAGGTGTTGGAGGCTGTGAGGAGCTGAGGGAGGTGATGGAGGCTGTGAGGGTCTGAGGGAGGTGATGGTGGCTGTGAGGGTCTGAGGGAGGTGATGGAGGCAGTGAGGGTCTGAGGGAGGTGATGGATGCAGTGAGGGACTGAGGGAGGTGATGGAGGCTGTGAGGGTCTGAGGGAGGTGATGGAGGCAGTGAGGGACTGAGGGAGGTGATGGAGGCTGTGAGGGTCTGAGGGAGGTGATGGAGGCTGTGAGGGTCTGAGGGAGGTGATGGAGGCAGTGAGGGTCTGAGGGAGGTGATGGAGGCTGTGAGGGTCTGAGGGAGGTGATGGAGGCTGTGAGGGTCTGAGGGAGGTGATGGACGCAGTGAGGGTCTGAGGGAGGTGTTGGAGGCTGTGAGGAGCTGAGGGAGGTGATGGAGGCTGTGAGGGTCTGAGGGAGGTGATGGAGGCAGTGAGGGTCTGAGGGAGGTGATGGAGGCTGTGAGGGTCTGCGGGAGGTGATGGAGGCTGTGAGGGACTGAGGGAGGTGATGGACGCAGTGAGGGTCTGAGGGAGGTGATGGAGGCTGTGAGGGTCTGAGGGAGGTGATGGAGGCAGTGAGGGTCTGAGGGAGGTGATGGACGCAGTGAGGGTCTGAAGGAGGTGATGGACGCAGTGAGGGACTGAGGGAGGTGATGGAGGCTGTGAGGGACTGAGGGAGGTGATGGAGGCTGTGAGGGTCTGAGGGAGGTGATGGAGGCAGTGAGGGACTGAGGGAGGTGATGGAGGCTGTGAGGGTCTGAGGGAGGTGTTGGAGGCAGTGAGGGACTGAGGGAGGTGATGGAGGCTGTGAGGGTCTGAGGGAGGTGATGGAGGCTGTGAGAGTCTGAGGGAGGTGATGGAGGCAGTGAGGGACTGAGGGAGGTGATGGAGGCTGTGAGGGTCTGAGGGAGGTGTTGGAGGCAGTGAGGGACTGAGGGAGGTGATGGAGGCTGTGAGGGTCTGAGGGAGGTGATGGAGGCTGTGAGGGTCTGAGGGAGGTGATGGAGGCTGTGAGGGACTGAGGGAGGTGATGGACGCAGTGAGGGTCTGAGGGAGGTGATGGACGCAGTGAGGGTCTGAGGGAGGTGATGGAGGCAGTGAGGGACTGAGGGAGGTGATGGAGGCAGTGAGGGTCTGAGGGAGGTGATGGAGGCTGTGAGGGTCTGAGGGAGGTGATGGACGCAGTGAGGGTCTGAGGGAGGTGTTGGAGGCTGTGAGGAGCTGAGGGAGGTGATGGAGGCTGTGAGGGTCTGAGGGAGGTGATGGTGGCTGTGAGGGTCTGAGGGAGGTGATGGAGGCAGTGAGGGTCTGAGGGAGGTGATGGATGCAGTGAGGGACTGAGGGAGGTGATGGAGGCTGTGAGGGTCTGAGGGAGGTGATGGAGGCAGTGAGGGACTGAGGGAGGTGATGGAGGCTGTGAGGGTCTGACGGAGGTGATGGAGGCTGTGAGGGTCTGAGGGAGGTGATGGAGGCAGTGAGGGTCTGAGGGAGGTGATGGAGGCTGTGAGGGTCTGAGGGAGGTGATGGAGGCTGTGAGGGTCTGAGGGAGGTGATGGACGCAGTGAGGGTCTGAGGGAGGTGTTGGAGGCTGTGAGGAGCTGAGGGAGGTGATGGAGGCTGTGAGGGTCTGAGGGAGGTGATGGAGGCAGTGAGGGTCTGAGGGAGGTGATGGATGCAGTGAGGGACTGAGGGAGGTGATGGAGGCTGTGAGGGTCTGAGGGAGGTGATGGAGGCAGTGAGGGACTGAGGGAGGTGATGGAGGCTGTGAGGGTCTGAGGGAGGTGAGGGAGGTGATGGACGCAGTGAGGGTCTGAGGGAGGTGTTGGAGGCTGTGAGGAGCTGAGGGAGGTGATGGAGGCTGTGAGGGTCTGAGGGAGGTGATGGAGGCTGTGAGGGTCTGAGGGAGGTGATGGAGGCAGTGAGGGTCTGAGGG